>NW_024870513.1:552378-555046 GCF_013358625.1 Macadamia integrifolia | reverse complement strand
GGGGGGGGGGGGGGGGAATAAGAGAGGAAGGGAGACGACAATGAACCTGTTTCTTTGGGATCTCTAACACCATGAGGAGGGGGAGCAATTTGAGCTTGGAGCTGACATCAAAGACGGCGTTCCAAATCATCTCCAGGGAGCAAGAATGGGAGGTCCATCTATAAAGATTTCGCTCCATCCAAATATGGTTGATTATGTCACAAAAAGCAAGTTTTCCCATCGTATCACAAATAGAAGAACCGGCAAAAGTCTTGTCAACCTAGATCTGTTCCCTATGAAATCCAAGGATACGTCTCCCACTAGGCCAACAACTACTAAGAACTCTTTTCCAAATAGAGCAGGCAAACGGACAACTAAAGAAGAGATGATCGGTATCTTCAACTCCATTCCAACAAAGATAGCAGGAGGGAGGAACAATAATGTGCCTCGAGAGGAGAAAAGATTGGTTGGGGAGGCAGTTGGAAAGGGCTCTCTAGGCAGAGTGAAGTTGTGGCGACGGATAGGACCAGGGAACCAAACAATTCTATGCCAGGGGGCAAGAGGATTATGAGAGCAGATGAATTATAAGTTGAAGATGCCAAAAGGCGAGGGGGACGAGATGACTCTATCACCCGTTCCTCTATGACTAGGGGGATAGGGGGGAGTGATGTAGATGCACATTATGGAAGGAAATATGAGAGGAAGAAGGGTCCAGCCCTAGTCCACCTGAGTGGCTAGGGTCCAGCCAAGAAGCCAGCAGAACCCCTACTTGGTTCACCTGAGTGGCTAAGTACAAATAAGGGCCAATTGGGCCCATCGGCTAGGGGAATAATTAGTAGTTGTTTTTAATTAATTAGTGGGCCATTGGGCCTATCGAGTTGAGTAAGTGGTATGTCAAGTCCAAATTGTCTTAGGACTCTATTTGTTTTTCACATAGGTTTATTATTCCTAGTCCAATTTTGAATTCCTAGTTGTAGTAGGAGTGTCTAGTCCTATTGGGAAACTAGCTCCTAGTTGAAGTAGGAGTGTCTAGTCCTATTGGGAAACTAGCTCCTAGTAGTAGTTTGATTGTTATTCTGCCCTCTATAAATAGAGGAGTCTATGTACTCATAATTTGATATTTGAATTAAGAATAATTGCAGTCAATTGCTTAGAACAGCCGGGATAGCTGTGGGTGAGAAGCCCGGACTGAGACAACCACTCCTCCCCCACTTTTCCCTTTGTTTCTTTTTGTCTAAAGCTTTCTATTTTATCCTAAAGTTACTGTTGTTGAGGTTTCAGAAGTTCAGATCTATCCAAGTTACAAACCAGAATTGATTCTCTCTCCTGAAGCCTGCGATTATTTCTCCTAGGTTAGAAAATCAAGAAAGCTTATAACTTCACAACCAGCTTTCAGAATCCTCTCGACTTTGGGGGTTTTTGTACCCTCCCTAGGGACTATCTATGCCCAAGAGTGCAGCTCAATCGGACTCCTACAGACCTAGCCGCACCTCTCTCTCTCCAGCTCTATAGCAGGTCTTTTTCTCTCCTATCGGGTTGGGTTTTGGGCTGGTTTTGCTCCTGCATTGGTACTATATCCTTGGGGGTTTATTTGATGGTCTTATTTCTTTGTTTCCTGCTCCTATTTGTATTGTTTGGGGTTATAAACTGTTGGGGTAATTTCTTGTAATCTACTCCTGCATTAGGGAGGGAGGACCAAATGTCGATGAGAGGGGGGAGAGGGAAGAAGGGGGGACCAGGAGACATTGGATATGATGAAGGCAACATGGGAGTTTCTAGGGATGCCAAAGAAGTAGATGGTTCTGGGGCTGACAACAAAGGAAAAGGCAAGTCATGCCGTGATGCTAAAAGGACTGCCTGACTTCGTGACTATTTTATTAGATTTAGTGGTTGACCAGAATGATAACCAGGATTGTCGAAAATTATTACTGTGCCCCTATTGTAACAGTGAGATACCCACTTTGATGTAGGATTCTGGATGGGTACTTTAGGTTACAAGTTTTTGGTTTCCCACCCTACCATATCTTACACTAAATTATTTTTTCAAGAAAAAGAAATTTCATATAACCGAGGCTTCAGTAATTTTAAAATGATAATGGAAAAAGTAAAAAAAAAAAAAAGGCTTGTTCGAAGATGAGCTATAATCTTATTCCAAGTATCAGTAATTGGTTTCCATATACATATCTGGAATCTTAGGTAGGAAGTCCTTCCTGATATATGGAAGAGAATTTAAGGAGTAAAGACCCAACTTGATGGATTCAACACTACTTATCATATGGATTCATTGTAATTCTGTATGGGCTTTGTGATCTTTTGTGTACCCAAGGAGTCCATTGATAAGTTTTCTCTTGTTTGGCAGGTATTCCTATTTATTGGTTTCAGATTTCTCTGACTCGGTGCCAACAATGCCACCTGAAGACTTGCAGCATTTGATGATTGATCCAAGGATAGCACAGAATGTGCAGAATGGTCACCACATTGCCAATCCTGAGGAAGCTGCCCGGGCTCCACGTGAGGTTATGAATCGAAATCCTGTGCTGGTGTTCTTGGAGTCTATGCTACCGTGGGTTGATTATGGGGTAGCCAATGAGAATAATGAGCTTGACGGTCATGATGAATGGAATGAAGATTGAATAGCATCTTTGTGCATTAATGATTGGTAAGGTGAATGCAAATCTCTCCCCCCCCC
>NW_024870513.1:551441-552358 GCF_013358625.1 Macadamia integrifolia | reverse complement strand
CCCCCCCCCCCCCCTTTTTTTGGATTTTTAATTATTGTAAACATAGTATTATCTGATTTTATGGAGTTCGTGACCCTTGTATGCAATCTAGGATAAAGCATTATTGGTTTTTGGAGAAAGTTTTCCTTTTCCATGGGGAAAGGAAACACCCACGTATCCCAGTCATTATTACTTTCCCAAATAGGACGAATGTCCAAAAATTCCCTCCCCCTTCTTTTTCCCAGGAAAATGGTCACCTATGGTGAACAGGTGAAGCGAAACGGCCTCCTTGTTTCCTGGTAAAAATTGTCATTTTCAATTTTGTCTCTCATGGTAATGTTCTTTCATGAAGACCATAACCGGTCTTGCTCACGGTTTTATTAAGATACAAATTTGAGAAGCATGTCTTTCGAGCAAATGTTCTGGATTAGTATGGATGTTATTCTTTACACTGAAACCTCATCTAATGGGTGTTCCCGAGTCTCTTTTTTGTGCTGCAGCATGCTATTTAACACTGCTATTTGCAGTTTCAGTCTTGCATGGATTAGAAGTTAAATAGGCTAAAAACTGATTGGTATTGTTAAAAATGGGAGGACATTACTTTGTTACATATTGCCCAGCCATTTCTTCAAGATTTTAGGTGGAAACTACGTATCCCTCTTCCCATGGCAATAAGAATCTCTGAATATAAATACATTGGTGCTATGCAGATCGCAGCTACAGCCAAGTTTGTGGGCAGATAACTTCATTGCGCTTGGGACCAACAATTCCTGGCGGGGGACGCTGATTTAAAGAGGCAGAAATCAAGTTCAAATTCGTTATCAACCCTCAGGTCTTACCGTCATATGGTTCACAGTCTAAGAACAGGGTTTATCACTATTTTTTTAGCTGCCTTTTTTCGTGTGCCTCCCCCCCCCCCCCCCCCCCCCCCCCCCCCC
>NW_024870513.1:532620-551421 GCF_013358625.1 Macadamia integrifolia | reverse complement strand
CCCCCCCCCCCCACGCCACCCCCTTCTTACCGTTTTCAAACTTGCAAATGGACCTATAATCATATGCCAGTGCGAAAACCACCCCATCCACATACTTTTGACCTATCGTTGTATATTGGAAAGAAATCTTGATGGTATTATTGTGACGAGCAGTTCATTTATTATTATAAATTTTTTTTTTTGGGCAAAAACTCAATATGGTCTTGTTTTGCTAATTTTGTTGGAAGTCACTTCCAAGATTTTGTATCTCATTTTGTAATTAGCAGCAGGAGATTGTTTCAGATTATCATGACCCCATCTGGTTACAGAAGGGAAAGGAACTATTTAATAAAAAATATAATAGAATTTTGTGGTGAGTTTTTGTTTACGGCCGATTATGAAGTGTCAAATAGGGGAATTTAGTCAATTCGAGCCCCTCTTGTGAGAGGGGAACAAGACCGTGCTCGGCTGTGCACGGGACATTTTGCCTAAAAATTTTATGATAATTAATAATGGTTGTCTAAAAGCTTGAAAAACTTAATATGTTAAGGAAAAACATTTACTACATGGACAGTGGAAAGCAATTTCCATCCACTAGCAATTTGGTATTTTGAGCGTTAAAATGGATGGGAAGCCTCTTGGATGGGTCACATGTCATATTTGTTAAGGTTTGTCTCAATTATATGATGCAATATGTATTATTATTATTATTTTTTTTTCAATTGCTCTCAGTTCTTAAATGAACTTGTTTTTTTTTAAATAAATCTTAAAAGCATTGCATTGGTACATGCAGAAATATCATTGATCTGAAAATTAATTGATAACTAGATGATAGGTGAATAATATATCCATTAAGTTTGGGCTGCATTGACACATGTATCGATCAAATTGATCTGAAAATTAATTTATGATGATGAGACTATAATGTGGACAATATGTTCAGAGAGTCTGGGCTCTAATAAATAAATGTCGGTGAAGTAAGTTGTGTGTGCAAAATGGCTCACTCCAACTAACCGAGAACATTTTCCATATTTCACAATACCCTTCATTTTTTTTTTTTTTTTTTTTTTTTTTCAAGGGTGGATGGGTGGTTTGGGGAGGTGGTGGAGTTGGTAGCTGCAAGTAAAGGAATAGATGATATTGTTTTTTATCACCGAAGACAGGAGAGGTTTTCCTTGGTTTTCCTCGTTTTTTCAATAGATAATGTATTTTCAGTTGGGGGAATTTGTTGTAGCTTCACTCTGACATCAAATTTCCTCGCCGGGTGTGAAAACCAAAATTCCAGGACAAGTACAGTGGGTATTTCACCTAATTGTATGCTGATCCTGAGACTCAGGGTTTCGGTGCTTTCATTATCCTAAATGCAATAAAAAAACATATCCTAAGAAATCAATGCCATTTTAAATGATTCGTCGATTCCAGATTCTTTGTCAGTGTGATTGACCATTCTTTTTTGTCAACAAATTTACAACATAATCTGCATCCAATCATCCATTCTTTTTTTGATTAGTAAAGAAAAAGAGAGGACTACACAAGATTAATCATGTACAAAAACTGGCAGCAATTGATCTACCGTTTACCAAAGTTGCCTCAGCTATGGATGCAAAATGAGATACCTAGCTGTGATAGTACCCTACAGATAGGTCCAGCCATTCTACCATCTCAGATGTATCACTATGTATGTATGTAACAGGCAGTCAAATGGAGGAGAAAACTTTAATTTTTTTTTTCAAAAAACGTCATGAACAATTCAGATATAGGATTCTAACAGTTTTTTGAGGGAAGGAATACAAGCATAAGGATTATCGAGGCATTCTCCAGAAGAAATGCCTTAATTGAGCATGGTTTTAGTTAACGGCATTGGTGATCTGTATTGGTATCGGCCTCAGCCAATACTGATCCCTAGCCGATATTATTGGCATTTCTGTACAAAACAAGTGTAAAAAGGATTAAAAATATATATTTTGAGAAATAAAAGCGCACATCCATCCTATACAAGCCAGTTTGAACCGGCGTCAGCCACCTTCAACCATGCCACGTAGAGAAGCACTCAGGTGATGCAGGTGCTATCAGTTTGAATCTGGAAATGCTGGAGGACCATGCGAATGTGTGGGAATGCTGGAGGACCATGCGTAGTTAAAGTTTCAATGAAGAAAGTAAGACACGAGTGTAGCCTGATAGGTTATAACAAGGGAAGTCGACACAGTTCCGTTTCACAATGTCTCTTGCAGTATGGGTGTTGAGCACTGTGAGTGTTATGCTAGCTAGGTTTAGACAAGGTAGTCAAGAATGTTCTCTGTGCAATGCAAGATCTTTCAACCCAAACTCTGGAGAAAGTGGTGGGAATTTTGTATTTCCAATGAAATTACGATGAATACACACTGTACATAAAAATGGCTGCTTTATAACTTTTTTTTTTTTAAATGACTGAAAAGAAATAAGCATACTAAAGAGAAATACAGTTACATACATATGTAGCAGACAATTCCTTGACAGCAGCTCTGTAACTTATCCTGTGACAGTTTTGTCACATATACATTGAAAAGCAGATTCCCACCTTTTTTTCATTCTCGGGTGGTACTAAAGCAAAGCTTGAATTATGCCCAAGGAGCAGGCCAACATGGAGCTTGAAAAAAAAAAAGGGGAAGGGGGAGGGGGGAGGTAGAGACTCAATTGGTAGCAATATGAGCCATAGTGTTCACATCTCCAGGTATATTATATAGGACCCAGATTACTAGTTTTCCGACAAACATGAAGGAGGGCATATAGATCTTGCTCAATAGCCAAATTTCATACTAATCCGAGTTTACAAAGTGACAAAACAATGACTTGAAAATAATGGGACTATAACAAGAGTGCAAAAGTCTTATTAGTGGATGATGGACATATATGAGACAAAATGGCCTCATATGAGAAAGTTAATGGTTGAATTTGAAGCTGAGAGTCTCCCAAAAATCAAACGGTCAAATTTTATAGATCACTCTTCCACGTGGCAAAACTAGGTGTGGCCATTAAGAAGAAACGTTCTAAACAGCCATATGAACTTTTCTAATCAGCCGTATGGGAAGCCTTATTGCCATTAATTTCAGTCCAATTAATCTATTATTAGCCGGAATTCTGCTGCTCTTGGGATCCTAGATTAAAAGGTGTAAATCTGTATTCATATTTCATTTCACTTCATATAATTTTTTTCGCAACCATACCTTGGTTTCTGGTTCTATCATTTGATCAGGTTAACTTCCGAACTACCTCAGGGAAAGAGAAAATATGATCCAAACACCTACATATTCGGGTGCAACAGTGATGGAGCAGTATAAATGTGGTGCCCATAGTACATATCGTGGTCTACTGGTAGTATCAATTCATCAACAAGATAAGTCATGGTCTCAATTAGTGGTAGTATCAAGTCATCAAAAAGATTATTACCAAAAAATATCAAAAAGATAAATCATGGCAGCAGCATCCAATGAGGTTATACCTAATCTGCACAGTGGGAAAGAGATCAGTTGCTCCAACTCCTGTGCATCTTAAGGTACAACAGATCATGCAGCTCTGTACATGGTACATGGTCATGTAAACCCATTCTAACTACTAACCTCAGACCAAAAGCTACATCCAATTCCTAAGCATATGAATTCAAACCAACACCAAGAGATCAAACCATCTAACAGTTCAAACCAAAACAAATTGGATGTTATACTCAGCAAAGGAGAGTAATCGAGCCCATTCAACGACTGTCATTCATCATGGAAAGGATTGTTGTTACTAACCATTGAGCAAGTATTTATTTCATTAAATTTTCTGTTTCCTCTTCAATGAAGGCTTTTCGGTTTCCAGCTTTGGTTTCAAGGTCACTGATTGTCCAGCAGTCAGCGACCCTTCAGGTGTAGAGAGGAGAAATTTCTTACTGGAACCCACATGATTGCATAGAAGCTTCAGCATATTCCTTCCCCTCATCCATTTCAGCATTATCTTCATATGTGTTTTGCTGCTCAATCCGCTAATACCAGCTTCCTGTTAAAATACAAAGATGCCAAAGACATAAATTCTGGTTTAAACTGAAGCAGACAGAGGCGTAACTAAAAGAATTTGAATATCACCCCCTGGCAAACCCCTCCCTCCCACCCCGCCCCCCCCCCCCCCAAAAAAAATAAAAACAAAAGCTTAAGATAATAATAGTATGGCTTTGGTGGTAAAGTCTCCAGCAGTTGATAGCAGAGACTTGGGAATGAATCCCAAACCGTAAGGGGGGTGGAATAATCTTACACAAAAAAAATGAGAATAATATGCCAATACCTACTTCAGCAAGACCCAGCTTAATTGAATGGATGACAAAGCATGCATGTGAAAAGCTTTAGCTCTTCCAAGGATTCGGGGTTTTAGTCAGGATTCTTTTTCTTTTCTTTTGTTCTTTTTTATTTTAGAAACTCCAGATTCTTTTAATAAAGAAATATCACTTGAAAATTCAGTAAAGATAAACTTATCTGCACAGTCCACCAGTTTGAACCACGTGGAGGATTAAAACAACAGTTCGATAAAATTATATATCATGGATTAGCCATGTGTTGAATTTGGATTTGCCTCTCAACCATATAGCCCACCAATTACTGAGTATTTATCCTTCATCCTTGTATTTTCAAGGGTTAACTAAAACTATCAAAGTTGAGATTCCAATTTTGTTTCAAATGATCACATCTTCATGTGGGAAATTGGATTTGGATGAATTACACACTAATAGATGATGAGGTGAACATGGCCATAAACTTTGAGCACCAATGGTGCTGCCATGTGTCAGATAAGTACGCATCACGACAAATTCATAGAAGGCCATCAAGGAAACCTTTGAGGTTGAAGAAAGAGATTCCTGTCTGGTGATCTGCACTGTATATATTGTCAGAGGTTAAAAAGACGGCCGGACCTGTTATTTAGGTCTGTTTCAGCAAGGCTAATAATCCCCCCAAAAGGTCGGGCCGGGGTGGCCGAATTATCTTTACAAACTGGCCTGAATTGGAGTCTTTCCCAAAGACAGTGGTATTTAGGAAGCTTTTTGTTTTTAATAGGGAGGCCCCAAGGAGAGTTGAACTCATGACCTCTTAATTGTGAGGTGTTGGTCCTTGCCAACTGTTTCGGCTTTGCTACTTTGATCTCTTCAATGTAGACCCCTTCAGTAGATTCTTCTACCTATTGACCTTCTGTCTTTGAAGCCTCAAGCAATGTCTCCTCTTTATCATCACAACTCACTGTGATCACTCTGACTTTTTCTACAACTTCAGGCTCATTTTCTTTGACCGGTGCTCTTTCAATTCCTTCGACAATGTAAATTTGATTTCAGTCTTTGCCTTAACATTGTTGGTGTCAGATTTCCAACACTCTCCAACTTGTGAACTATCTTTATATATGGCTGCTTCAAGTTCTCTTCAGCCTCAAATGCATGTTGGTGGTAATATTGTCGAAGGGCGAACTTCCTTTGGATATGGTCAGGTGGGTTCTTTTCTTTCATCTCATCGCAAAGCCTAGGTTCGTCTCTAACTTTGAGCAATCTTTTGCATGACCAATCAATCGCAAGTAAACAAATCTAAGCTTCTGGTCCTCCGTCAAGTTGTAGTAGTCAAAATATTCCTCTGGAGAATCTAACCAATCAAGGAATAACCATGTTTGTCGAGCAAAGTAGGGAACTTCTGGCTTCACCTCCATTGTAGTAACATCAGCCCTCCTATAGAAGGTGTTGTTTTCAGATGTACTCCCTTTGTCTTATCACGGTTTTATTAACAGTTGAACCAATAGGTAGCTTTCTATTTATGAACCCCTGAGTGTGGTTGTTCACTATAGAATCATGGTTCGAAAACTCCGCGATATCTCGTCGAAATCTCGAATATATTGGGTTTTTTTTTACCGAAACAAAATGGTATACGAAACACAAAAGTACATAATTTCGGTTATACTTCAGTCATTTCGTTTCAAATTTTCATTCATTTTGGCCCAAAAATGCATCATTTCGGCCATCTCAGACATTTTGTTTTTCTAATTTCAGCCACTTCAGCCATTAGCCTCCAAAATGACCAAGCAAAACACATGGAAAAAAGTATACTGTTTTGTCGCCGAATTTTCGGTATTTCGTTGGTTTTGAAACCACAAAAACACCTAAACAAAATGAATCTTAAACTTTGTATAGAATGTGTCGGACATCTTGCCTCACCTTCAAGCAGTGCATAACTACCTTGTATAGATGTAGTATTTTAGTTTTCCATTGCTGTCAACAGATCAGATAATTGTTTTAACATCTCCAATACTTTATTCATCAGATCAAGTGGCCTGGAGTCTATAAATTGTTCTCCGTCATAGCTTTGATACCACTTAATGTAATACTGGCATGGTTCGAAAACTTGTCAATATCTCGCCAAAATCTCAGATATTTCGGTTTTTTTTTTTTTTTTTTACCGAAATGAAATTGCCTACGAAACACAAAAAGACACAATTTTGGTAATTTCGTTTTGAAATTTCACTCATTTCAGCCCAAAAAAATGCACTATTTCATAGAAATCTCGGTCATTTCGTTTTGCTCATTTCGGCCATTAGACCCCAAAATGGCCAAACGAAAATCATGGAAAAAGTACATTGTTTCGGTGAAATGTTGGTATTTCGGTGATTTTGAAACCACCTAAATGAAACAAGTTCTTGAACCTTGCACTGGCTTAGAGAACTAAAACATTACCAAAACAGGACCAAAAAACGGAGATATACGCAAGTAGTTTTTTAACGAAATATAATAGAACAAAATCCAGCTGTCAAATGGACCGAAGATTCAAGTCGAGATCTATTAATGAATCAAACGGTTGTTGAAAGGTTCAGCAAGATCCAATGGTTGGATCAGAATATAATAGAAATCCCAGTTGGACTAGGAGAAGGGTAGAAAATTCAATTCACAAATCAGAATACCAATCAGACAGCAGGATTAGAATCCCCAAGCAAAACTGATGTTATGGTATCACTCTCAAACAAATCAGACCAGTAATGACAAGGTATCGAATTCAACAATCAAACTCATTAAAAAAATCCCAATTGAAGGACTCTATCGAGTACCCAACAGAATCTGAGATCCTAATCGAAGAAGAGCTCTATCGACTACTCAACAAAATCTGAAATTGAAGACAGATTAAGGAGGAGAAAACTTTCAATTGAAGAATTCTGTGGACAGAAAAGAAAAATCAATATCACCAATCTACCAATCTACCAAAATCAAACAGTGCTAGTAAGATTAGGATTACTGTAATTAATCCACAGATTCTGAAATTGAAAATATAATCTGATAATAGACAAGATCGATTACTGGGGACTCAAATCAGAACTGTGATCAAGTATATGGATCTCATTTTTAAACTAACAAGTCTAATGGTGATTCGATTGAAGAAGTTCAAAGATCATATATGGACAGATTGCAGAGATATCAGTGTCAACAATACCTTAGAGAGAACTAGAGCGAGAGCAATGCACCCCAGCTTCCCACCACAAGGCATTTGGTTGGATCAAACACCAGCCGACCTTGATCACACACAAGGGAAGGAGAGCACACCACAATAGGCAGCAAAAACAAAGCTTTTCATTAATCAAAAATCCGTGTACAATGCTGGTCCACCTTACTTATATAGAAGACATAAAAACAGACTTAAACACTAAAAAGGAAAGGCCGAACCCAATCCTTATCTAACTAACGCAGTTAGATATAAAGGAAATTGACAGAAAACAGGACTGTACTCACAGAATCATAATCCAGCCTAATTAAAACATTTAATAACATTAAAATAAAAATAAAAATAAAGATACTTAACTAATTAATCCCATAAGCTTAGCCTCTACCCATATTATAGGCCCAGTAGAAGTCTATAAAGGAAATTGACTCGAAATTCGTGTACAATGCTGGTCTCTCTAGAAGCCTGCAAGTGGCCACTGATCAGCACCTTATCTCTGCCATCCCAAGTGCAAGGCTGTCAAGCTCACTCACCTCGCTTTTGCTAATGACTTGATGGTATTCTCCAAATCAGATTCTTATTCTTTTGAAACCATCATGCTTTGCTTGAACCAATTTGCTGCTATGTCTGGGCTGCGTATCAATCCTGCAAAGTCCCTCATCTTTTTGGCTGGGATCCCTGACTTTTCCAAAGCATCTCTGCTTGAGCAGACCAGGTTTTCTATGGGCCCCCCTTCCTGTAAAGTATCTTAGGATGCCTCTTGTTCCTGCTAGGTTTTCAGCTCATCACTGTACTACTATGCTTGACCTCATCAGAAGCGTCTCTAACTCTGGAAAGGGAAGCTCCTCTCCTTTGCTGGTCGATTAAAACTCATCAAATCTATCCTTCAAGCTTCTTATATCTACTGGTCGGGCATATATGGGTTGCCAAAATCCATCATCTCCAAGCTTGAGTCCATATTTGCCTCTTTCCTTTAGAAATGAAATGATTGTTCCAGATTTCTCCACCCTATTAGTTGGGCCGCAGTTTGCGTTCCTAAAGCAAAAGGGGGCTTAGGCTTGAGACGAATCAAGGATGTTAACTCGGCTGGTATCATCAAGCTTCTTTGGAATATTGTCGTAAAAAAGAAAAGCATATGGATTGACTGGATCTACAAGAGCCTGCTTCGATCTAACTCTTTATCATTGCTATTCGCCCCTCTATCTCAGCAGCCATCTCCTCTCAGATTGGTGACGGGACTAACACTTTCCTTTGGCTCAACCCCTAGCACCCCAAAGGAATTCTCTATCATGCCATACCTGCCATAACAATCTATAGCTCCGGTTTGCCTAAGCATGCCCTTATAGCGGATTCTATCCTCAGGTTACCTTCCTCCTCAAAGCTCTTCTCTTCAAAGGCTGCTTGGGAGTTTGTTAGGAATCATGGTCAGCCTTCCCCTTGTCACAATCTCATCTGGTTCAAGCATCACATCCCCCGTCAAAGTTTCACGACTTGGAAAGCATTCACAAATTCCTTGCCTACTCATCATTCCTCATTCGCAAAGGCATTCCAGCGGACCCTATGTGTATCCTATGCGGCAATGAACTGGAGAGTATCGAACATCTCTTCTTCACTGCATTGTCTCCTCCTTTATCTGGAAAGGGATCCTTGCCAATTGTTGGCCAATCAACAAAAGAATTCTTCCATTCCATAGAGAATGAATTTGGGTGGATATGACTTTTCAGGGGAAGTCTATTTGTGATACTGTGGGAAAGCTCGCCTTCTGTGCAACAATAAATCAGATCTGGAAGGAAAGAAATCATAGGAAATGGACTACCAACTCTCGCTCTCTCGATAAGATTTGTGGGTCCATCTCCTTTGTCGTCAAGGCCAAGATTTCTCGAGTCTCTTCCACTTGTAGTCCCTCCCCTAGAAATAGCTATATTGTAAATTCCTAGGAGCTGTCCAGCTCCATCATCAAGAATAGCCCCCTATTTGAGTCTGGGTTCTGTTCTTCTCTCCCCTTCCCCTCTATAGGGGCTGTAAGTTTTCTTCTTTTTAGTAATGAATTATTTATTCACCCAAAAAAAGGGGGGGGGCATTACAAAGAAGAACCATTGGATTAAAGACCCAATCTAAATCTTATTTCCAATAAAAAGAAAAGCCAATTTATATGATTTATCTGCACCACTTTGCACTTGCGTGCAGGCATGTTGTGGAACAGTTCTCATGAGCTTGCAGTAGAAGGGCACTTGTCCACCATGAATTTCATGTTTCATAACAGTTTAATGTAAGGCTAGGTAAAAGCTACCCAAAACCTGGATAGGATCACAGATAACACCACAATAACTACTGACTTCAGACTTGTAACAGTATATGTATATAACTCAGAAGCAAGAAAACAGTAAGTATAACAGTCCCTTGAACCTCAACAGTACCCTACACATCTAGGAAATAACCCCAAGGCCCAGAAAAATACTACACTAGGAAGCAACGAATAACTCCTATTGCAAGCCAAGAATAGGGCTTAAATTTCAGAAAAATAAACTGATATCAATAAGCACACCAACACTCAAGGGAATGGGGAGGTATTACCATTGAGTGGAGGGATCAATGATGGGAATCAGAACTCAAAATATTTTCCTACAGTGACGGCTGAATCTGAAGTTGTGACAATTCTTGAATTAGGTCAAAGAATGGGAGATTTTCAGGATCTCATAAACCAGACCTCAAATTAGGCCAATTCCCTGGCGAATGGGGGGTCTTGGCATGCTGATCTGATCCTCCAAACATCAGCCTTAATGGTCCACTAGATGGGTTGATCGACCTGCAGTAGGGTTTTAGAGAAAAACCCCCAAAATTGGATGCTGCAGGTGTGGAAAAATCTCCTTCAATGATCTACGTTGGCAGTAGCAGCTTGAGATCACTTGTAGAAGATATAGTTAATGAACAGCAGATCAAAAATAGCTCTCAGTCAGTCTCAATGATCAGAAACGAGGCTCAAACAGGGACAAATTGGGTATTGAGTAGAGAAGAGAGAGAAGATAGGGGATAGATGGCTATCTCACCTCACTGCCCTTCACATCTCAACATTGCACAAAGCAAACATTCAATTTTCATTCACTCAAATCGTGTGGGGAACCCAGCAAGTCCCCTTGCTTTATAGCTACAACCTTCTAAAACTGAAAATAGAGAGTTAAGAAAATAGAAACTATATAGGAGCCTTTTACAAGAAAGAAAGGCTTGTTCCCTAAGATATTACAATGTCTTTGTCTAACGAACAAAGACTTACATTAAAAGGAAATGAAGTTGTTTTGAGTCTTTGACCAAGCTTTGACCAAGGAGCAGCCCAAGCCATCCCAAAAACAGTCCACGATTCTGGTTTTGAGAGAACAAGTAACTCCCAGCCACATGGGCTAAAGCGGTATGAGGCTAGAGTTGTGAAGAATTCAATTAAACCAATAAAATAGACTACATGAACTGATGCCATTTTTAGTAATTCGAGGAGCTTACCCATCAATTTGTCTTGGAAAGGTTTTGCATAGCCTAGCTTGTATGAATCCGGGAAGGCCATTTGGAGGAGAACATTCGAAATGAAGTCTCAGCTTATCGTGTCAAAAGCTTTGTGAATATCAATCTTGAGGAGGGCAGCCGGGGAGTGAGTCTTGCGATCAAAACCTCAGAAAATCTCATGATAGAGGATAATATTGTTAGCAATGCTCCTACCCTCTATGAAGGCAGATTGGTTGGGACTGACAAAAGAATCAATGACTTTCTAAATCCTATTGGCAAGAATTTTGGCAATGAATTTATAGAGAAGATTGCAAAGATAGATGGGTCTGAAGTCATTCATGGAGATCGCACCTCCTTCTTAGGGATGAGGCAGAAGAAGGTATGGTTAATCCTACCAATTTGAGTTGGGTTATAGAAGACACTATGCATAGCCAGAATGAGGTCATTATGAATAGTATTCCAGCAGGCGGAGAAGAATCCCATTCTGAAGCCATTGGGGCTTGGGGCTTTATTACGAATGAGCTCTCCTCCTCTCCCACTTGGCTTTTGTTGACGATATCATGTTTTTCTCCAAGGCTGATTTTCTTTCCATCTCCACCATCATGTCTACTCTCCACACCTTTGAAACTCTTTCGGGTCTCAAAATCAACCTCCTTAAGTCCAACATCTTTCTCTCTGGTATCTCTCCTGAAGCCAAGGAAATCCTTCACGGCATCTCGGGCATCCCTTTGGGTTCCCTACCTGCTAAATATTTGGATCTTTCCCTCATTTTCTCCAAACTTTCAGCCCATCACTACCCCCCTTGCTTGACCATCTCTGGAAAAAGCTTCTGCTTTGGAAAGGTAAGCTCCTCTCTTTTGCCGACCGCCTCACCTTGATCAGATTGGTCCTTCAATCTATGTATCTATATTGGTCCAGTACCTTCATCCTCCTTGCGTCGGTGATTAAGTATTTTGAGGGAATTCCTTGCTCCTTCCTTTGGAAAGGCTCTGAGTCCTCCAGATTCCTCAAGCCTCTCAGCTGGAAGAAGGCTTGTCTCCCCAAGCTGAAGGAGGATTAGGGATTAGGAGAATAAAGGATGCCAATTTGATTGGTGTCCTTAAGCTTATTTAGAAAATTGTGTCTAAACACAAAAGCATTTGGGTTGATTGGATTCTCTCTGGTCTGCTCAAGCACAATTCCCTTTGGACAACCCCTTCCATTTCTGATGCCTCCTGGATCTGGAGGAAGATTCTTGAGCACAGACCCATTGCCCTCACTGCCATTTCCCACTCCATAGGAAATGGTCAGTCTATCTCCCTTTGGAAAGACCATTGGCATCCTTTGGGTATTCTATATCATCTGCTAACTCCCAGAGTCATCTACTCATCAGATCTCCCTGTTAATGCATTGGTCTCCTCCATCCTCTTTCCCAATAGTTGGTCCCCACTTCCTCTCCCCCTCCTCTTGCTAATATCTGGTCTTCTCTCCCCCCTCTTCCCCTGGTCATAGAGGAAGGGAAGACAAATACAGTTGGCTCCCCTCCCCCAATGGAATCTTCTCTTCTGCCTCTGCTTAGTCCCACATTTGTATCCCTTCTCCGGTTGTCCCGTGGCATAAATTGGTCTAGTTTAAGGGTCACAGTTTTACCCTATGGCAATGTCTATCTAACCGTCTCCCCACACAATCCTTCCTCATCCACCGTCTGATCCCTGTTAATCTTTCATGTTGTCTTTGTCCCTTAGGGGTAGAAGATATCTCCCACCTTTTCTTCTCCTGCCCCTTCTCTTCCCTTGTTTGGAAAATTGTCCTCTCCAAATGTTGGCCGAATTCAAGCCTATCCTCCCTTTTGACAGAGGATGTATCTGGATTGGCATAACATTCTCTGGCCCTTCCATTTGTGACACTGTCGACAAACTGGCTTTTTGTGCTACTATTAACCATCTCTGGATGGAGCATAACATTCGTAGATGGACCACAAATCTAGATTCCCAAACATGATTTGGAAAGCAATCTATTTTGATGTTACCTCTAAAGCCCACGGCCTTCATGCCCTTCACCCCCGCCTCATCCCTATCTCCCAAAAAAACTCACATCATTACTTCTTGGAACCTGTAGGTTGACCTCATCCAGCCCTCCTGATGTTGCTAGCTTCCCCCCCTCTTTTTTTTTTTTTTTTTTTTTCAGTTGTTGGCTTTGTTTTGGTTCTTTTGATTGTGGTTTGCGGTTCCCCTCAGGCTGCCTTCTCTTTGTTAGCTTAAGATTTCCCCCCTTGTATATTCTTCTCCTCTTGGTAATGAATTATTTATTCATCCAAAAAAGAAAAAAAAAATTCTAAGGTAAAGTGCATCAATTTTATTTGAAATCTCAATCTTTCTTGAAAGAAAAAGAAAATAATTACAAAATAGATTTTATTTATTTCCCTTCTAAAGGAAAACAAGAGGAGCATAGATGACCAACTCTCTGCTAACATGCAAGTCATGCATAAGTCAGGACATTGTCACAACCCGCCTAACATAGGCCCACGGGCCAAGCTTCAAACCCATCACCATTGGGCTAAGTGGTTAAGTTTCTAGAGTCTTCTACCAAAGTGTAGTAACTCTAGATATTTATAAGAGATATTTTGTAGAACATATTTGAAGGAGAATTCTACAAAATATCTACTAAGGAGGTGGGAAGCTTCTAGTTTCCTTGACTAGAACTCTCCTAACCATTGGATATGTGACATTTGTACAAATCCTAACCATTCATTGTAACTTGGGGTGGGGTGCCTATAAATAGGTGTTGCCTCATTTGGGAAAGGCATCCCACCAAAAGACCAACCAACCAAGCAAGTGAGCTCTCAAGGCTTGTACTCAAGAGTTCTCTAGTGCAATACAAGTTCATTTTTTCAAACTCACTCTTGTGTTCACTTGTTCTCTTCCCAAAGTCCCTCAAAGGAGTAGAGGAAGGCTAACTTAGTGCTAATGGGTGTGCTAAGTGCCAGCGCAGTTGCTTAGAGTAGTCTAAGGTCGTGACAAGTGTGGTATCAGAGCTTCGGTTGCGAGGGAGCCAAGCTTGTGGGATAAGTGATAGGCGATCCAAAACCGTAGAAGGGAGACCAACCTCAACACAAGGAAGCAAAGAAGGAGCAAAGACAAGTTTGTGGACGTTGGTGTTCCTAACTTGCTATGGATCCTCGTTTAGCTCAAGGGGAGCTAGCATTGGCCGAGGCAATGGGGTGCCTCGATGTTGCGGAGCAAAGTGGGGAGGAGCTCGAAGGCCACGTGGTGGAGCTCAGGGACGAGCTTGATGGCTAGATGGGGGAGCTCAAGGAGTCCCTACAAGGTGTTTTCAGCACCACAGTATATAACCAAGAGGAGATGGTTGCCACATTCAAGGCTCAAGTGTGTGAGGTGTTAGGTAAGGTGGAGGCTCGCATCGTAGAAGTATGTGACAGTTGGGCCACGAGTAGGAGGGCAGCGGCAGAGGAAGCCACCACCTCTCATGATGCGTCTAAAGGGAATGCACTAAGGCACAAGTGTGACAAGAGGGATAAGTTTATTTCTAGAGACAAGTGCTTCTTGTGCAATGAGCTACATTGGGCTATGGATTGCCCCGAAAGGAAAGCTCTCAATGCCTTATCGGAGGAAGAGGGCCAAGAAGAAGAGCCACCTTGCACGGGGTCCCCAATGCAGCCAGGTGTCAACAAGGCCAAGGCGGAGGTTGAGGCCCCTAACTCTCAAGAGGGGCTGATATAAGTGGAGGAGTACATCATAAGGAAGCCCACACAAGCAATGGTGGATACGGGAGCCACCCACAACTTTGTCTCAACGGAGGAGGCAAAGAAACTTGGACTAAGGGGGTCCACGGAGGATGGCTCAAGGATGTCAACTCCCAAGTTGTCCCATACTTGATGCTCAAGGGGTCGAGACGAACATCGGGACCAAAGGAGGTCTCCAACACCATCCAATGGCTAAGAGCTTACTTGCCCATGCACGGAAGGGCAAGACGCCAAGAAGAGGACAAGGAGAGTGAGAAAAAGGAGACAACCAGTTGACGTTGTAGGAGGCTCAAGTTATGGGACTATGACGAGAGCCCCAATAGCCATTACTCCTTACGAGAGGAAGGTTGATCGAATAGTTTCTGATTGGATCATTCAGAGACACAAAGTACCTCCTCGCATAGAGTATTTAGTCAAGTGGAAGGGGCGGCCGGAGAGCTCTGAGATGGGAGCCGACTGGCACGCCGAGGTGGCTAGTGAACAGAAGTACCACAAGGAGGTTGCAACGAGGGCATCCCAAACTTAAGTGGGGGAGAGTGTCACGACCCTCCCAACATAGGCCCATGGGCCAAGCTTCAAGCCCATCACCACTGGGCTAAGTGGTTAAGTTTCTAGAGTCTTCTACCAAAGTGTAGTAACTCTAGATATTTATAAGAGATATTTTGTAGAACATATTTGTAGGAGAATTCTACAAAATATCTACCAAAGAGGTGGGAAGCTTATAGTTCCCTTGACTATAACTCTCCTAATCATTGGATTTTGTACAAATCCTAACCATTCATTGTAACTTGGGGTACCTATAAATAGGTTTTTCCTTATTTAGCAAAGGCATCCACCAAGAGACCAACTAACCAAACAAGTGAGCTCTCAAGGCTTGTACTCAAGAGTTCTCTAGTGCAATACAAGTTCATTTTTTCAAACTCACTCTTGTGTTCACTTGTTCTCTTCCCAAAGTCCCTCAAAGGAGTAGAGGAAGGCTGACTTAGTGCTAATGGGAGTGCTAAGTGTCGGCGCAGTTGCTTAGAGTGGTCTAAGGCCATAACAACATGCCCCAAAACACCAAGGTAAATCCCTGGGCAATGCTTTAGTAATACTGTTTAGTCCTTTAATGTTCCATCCAATTACCTTATTTTTAGTTATAAGCTTAATGTTAAGCCCATCCAATTAAATTAATTTGACCCTTTAAATTCTTCGACATGTGGGCTCTTCATAATGACTTCCTTCCCATTGTCAAGGAATCCTGAGCAATCCCAATTCTTGTCTCTTCATCTCCCCTCATTGCGTTTGCCAAAAAGCTTAAAATTGTCAAAGCTGCTCTTAAGGTCTGGAACTCTTCCACCTTTGGGAACATTTTTGAAAGAGTCAAAGACTGCCAAAGGAAGCTTGACTCTATCCAATCTAGGATTCAGATCCTTAATGCCTCCCTTGGTGAGGAAGAAAAGCTTATAGCCTCCGAGTTGTCCTCTATTCTTGCACAAGAAGAAAGCTTTCTTCGCCAAAAATCCAGGATCAAATGGCTTTAACTAGGGGACTCCAACTCAGCCTTCTTCCATCGTTCTCTCAAGCCAAGAACCATTCCAACTCCATCCCCAACCTCATCTCTTCCTATGGTCTGAATCTAAACTCCCCTTCTGAGATTAAAGCCGAAGTTGTTTCCTACTTTGACAATCTCTTCCACCCGCCCTCTACCTCCCCCTCTTCCACTCATCCCCCCTAACCTGCTCAACAAGTTTGTCCCCGCAAACTTGATTCCCTCCCTCACTGCCATCCCTTCTGATGACGAGATCTTGCCCGTAATCCTCTCCCATAAATCCAACAAATCCCTTGGCCCTGATGGGTTTAGTATGAGATTCTTTTCCTCTTGCTGGCACATCATTCAAGATGACCTCATCTTTGCCATTAGAAGCTTCTTCCTCAATCCCAGCCAAATCTCTAGAATAAATCATACCTTCCTCTGTCTCATTCCCAAGAAAGAGGGTGCAAACTCAATGGGAGACTTCAGGCCTATCTCCCTTTGTAATTTCCTCTACAAATTCATCGCCAAAATCTTGGCCAACTAGATCTAGAAGGTTTTTGACTCTCTTGTTAGCCCTAACCAATCGGCCTTCATTGCCGGAAGAAGCATTGCTAACATCATTCTTTGTTATGAAATTGTTAAGTGTTTTTATCGTAAATCCCACTCTTCCACGGCTCTCCTCAAGATTGATATCCACAAAGCATTTGATTCTATTCGATGGGACTTCATTTCTACAGTTCTCCTTCAAATGTCTTTCCCTCCCTCTTTCGTCCATTGGATCCACTCTTAGATATCCACCCCTAGGTTCTCCGTCCTTGTCAATGGTAGCCCTGCTAGCTACTTCTCTTCTACGGTGGGTATCAGACAAGGCTGCCCTCTCTCCCCTTCCTCTTTTCTCTTGCCCTCGAAGTCCTCTCTCGATCCATCCAATTCTCCATTGACCTTCACCTTATCTCCCCCACCCCAAGTGTAAGGCTCTCAGGCTCACTCACCTTGCCTTTGCAAACGATCTTATGATCTTCTCCAAAGCTGACTTGTAATCCATCTCCTCCATCATGGTCTCCCTCCATCTCTTCAAATCCCTTTCAGGCCTATGCATTAACCTTCTCAAGTCTAACATCTTCCTCTCGGGTGTCTCTGAGACTCACTACTCTCATCTTCTTGCCATCTCGAGATTCACCCTTGGCTCTCTCCCGATTAAATACTTCGGCCTCCCCCTCATCTCCTCCAAGCTCTCTGCCCACCATTGCTCCCCATCCTTGACTCAATCAGGAATAAGCTCCAACTTTGGAAAGGCAAGCTTTTTTCTTACGTTGGTCGCCTAGTCCTCATCAAATCTGTCCTCCAATCCTTATACCTCTACTGGAATGGAATCTTCTCCATCCCCGCTTCCATAGCTAAGTCCATTGATTCCCTCCTCTGCTCCTTCCTTTGGAAAGGAACATAATCCTCCAAATTCCTCCACCCCATCAGCTGGTCCAAAGCCTGCTCCCCTAAGGAGTAAGGAGGGCTAGGCATCAGATCCATTGTTGATACCAACTATGTTGGCACTCTTAAACTCATTTGGAAAATTGCTTTAAAGCATCATAGCATCTGGGTCTCTTGGATCTACTCCTCTTCTGAAAACTGATTCACTTTGGATTACCTCCCTCTCCCCCGATGCCTCCCCCATCTGGTGTTCTATCCTCAAAGCCAGACCCATTGCTTTCAGAGGTCTCTCTTACTCCATTGGTAATGGATCCTTTACCTCCCTGTGGCTTGACCCTTGGCACACTTCCAGCATCATTGCCAACCTCATCTCCCCGAGATCCATCTACTCCTCTGGCCTCCCCAGATCTACTAGGGTCTCCTCTATCCTCTCCCCCGTTGGTTAGTCCCAGCCCCGTTCCCCCCTCCTCTCGCCGACCTCTGGTTAGCTCTCCCCCCCCCCCATTCCTCCTGGCCACTAGGGCAGGAATGATATGGTCCTTTAGACCCCATCATCCACGAGCTCCTTCACATAGACCTCAGCTTGGGAATTCATTCGTATCAAATCCCCAATAGTCCCCTGGCACAAAACCGTATAGTTCAAAGGCCACATCCCCTGCCATAGCATCATTGTTTGACGTGCCCTCTCCAAATGTTTTCCCACCCAATCTTTCCTCATCCATAGGCACATCCAGGCTTCTCCCTCGTGTTACCCTTGCTGGAATAGTATTGAAGATGTTAATCACCTCTTCTTCTGCTGCCCCCCTCCTCCTCTATCTGGAAGAAAGCCCTCAGAACCATCTGACTGTCCAACAAAACCACCCTTCCCTTGTCTAGGGAATGGCTCTGGGTTGACATGACATTCGGCGGGTCTACCATTTGTGATACTATTGGGAAACTCACTTTTGCGGTGGCTATAAACCACATTTGGACATTTGGATGGAGCGCAACCTCCAAAGATGGACTTCCAACTCCCATTCCTTCGATAAGATTTGGAAAACCATCTTCTTAGAGGTCAACTCCACAATTGGCATCACCAGCACAACACCGTCCGAAATATCCCCAAGGAACAAACTCATTGTTGTCTCCTGGGGCCTCCACCACCACCACCACCACCATCTCCCTCATCCCCCCTTCCC
>NW_024870513.1:449681-532600 GCF_013358625.1 Macadamia integrifolia | reverse complement strand
TTCCCCCTTGTATATTATTCCTCTTAGTAATGAATTATTTATTCATCCAAAAAAAAAAAAATTTGTTCAAATTGCGAGAAGTATTCACATTTGATTTTCTTGCAAAAGCTGCTCAATAGTCTACCTTTCTATCAACACATGACACAAACAACCCTTTTCGTTTCAACTTCCGACAAAGTTTTAACCCTGCTGGCATTAATGTAAAGAGCTATCTGCAGAAAGTAAGTATTCTTGTAATCTCCTTCACTCGTTGGAATATAGGGGCAAGAAACAAATCTTGATCATTTCATTCAATAGTGATTATCACCACTAGAGATTTCTCAAGAGATGGACAATCTCAGTAGAAAGTTGGCAGGCTTGAAATCTCCTTCACTCGATATAATAGATTATAGGACCGAAAGATAAATCTTGATCGCTCCATTCAATAATTATTATCACCACTGGAGATGCTCAATAGATGGATAAGCTCATCGTCCAGCTCACTACGTTGTAGCGATCGAGATTTTTGTGTGTATATATACAGTAGAGGCAGATTATTCATTCACATGAGTTTAACGACTATTCAAACGGAAGAGAACGCATTTCTTCAATCTTGATCTGGTGCCATTTCGGCACATTTGTCGTTCAACAGCAGCTTATAACAATCAGCGTCCGATACCCGGATTTCTAATATGTAAATGAGAACAGAAAGCAGACGGAGAATACGAATGTGTGAGTTGTTGAAGAGGGAGAGGAGTACCTTGGCATGGTTCCAAGTGTTGGAAACGGTAAGAGGTCCTTTATCCTTGATGATCTGATATATATTATGAGCGATGGTGGATGCCTCTTGGGGTGGCACTTTCGGGTTGATCTTCCTCAGATTTGGAGCGCGTTTCCGCGAAAAATACCTCACGAACGTCTTAACGGCGCCTCCCCCGACCCACATCTCCACGCAAATCTCTTTAACTAGCTCAATCCGAACAGCGAGCAATCTCTGATTCTCTCCTTGAAATTTTGCTGGTTCTATTTAGTCTATATACTGCAGTACACTGCAGTAGTTCAGTTAAATAGTCGAGAATGGGCTTTGCGCAGGTTCCTTCTCACACTAATTTCTCTACAGAAGAATATCGGTACCTGGTCGCGTGGCACTGCATCAGCGTAGGGTCAATGACTTTTTTTTCTTTGGTAAGATCAATGACCAATCATGTTGTAGTATCATTGTGGATGAGATTGTCATGGGGGCAGGAAGGTAATTTTATAGATTCCTATATTGATACGCAGAAACTGCATTAGGTAGCATTCTTTTCTTTATTATTATCTTAGGAGAGTTCTACAAGTAAGGTGGCTAGTGCGAGCTTATCAAAAAATGTGTAAAATCAACAAATGCGAGATTTCTACATTTCATGAGGGGTGGGGCGGTCATTTTGCCCCTAAGTCTAGGCATAAAAGCCACGATGCCTTTCATGTATATTTTTCCTATTTGTCATCTGCTCTGAATATGCTTCATTCTTTTTTTTTTTTATTTAATGCATACATAAAATCTGAACTATTAACTGAGTAGTATATAGTGGTGACTCTAGTGACAATACCTCTCATTTAGGTATGTTGGTTGTTACTTATATTTAAAGTTATAGGCTATAGAGAAATATTGGTGTTCTTGAACAGTGGTATGGGGAAATGTTAAACACACCGCTGAAGAACCCAACATCGGCTTTGCCCATTTTCGATTGAATCTATTTTAACTAAGGGATATTTCTTTGCTATGTCCATCTCTACCTCATTTTATTGGTATTCTACTACAAGCCCATTTAAGAGACTAATAAAGAGGGCATGTTTAAAGCCCGTTATAAATTAAGTAGGTAGATAGCCCCATTAAGGGCCGATTATGACAAGCCGATTAGAGCCCGAGATCGATCGACCCGATTATCAACCTTATCATGATTTATGCCCCTAAGTAAGCCTGCTTAGCTAAATGAACATTCACGATACAACCTTAGAAATTGGCCTATCCCATTTAGGCCTGACCGAGACTGACCTAGCCTAACCGCTTCACACCCCTAGTTTGAAGGACCCAAGTGATTAGTTCTTCCCCTATATAGGAAGGCAGTGTCCAAATAATTGTACATGTCACCCAAGGGTAAGGTCAATTGAGCAGTTTATGGAGCTTCGTAACAATTTTTTAAGAGTATAGATATATCCCTTTATAGAGTATAGATATATCCCTTTCTTTTACTAGCTTTCATTGGACATTTTTGACATGGACTATATTGATACTATATCATATTTTGACCATTTTACCTTATGTATGTACCGTATCATCGATAATGCCCATATATCGATATTGACTTTGGCCAATATTGATATGAATTAACCAACTTATTGATTCTTAAAAGTGGGCTAGTTAACTCAGTGGATCATCTAATTTATTATTGAGAAAAATAAGCCTAAAAGGCAGTGTGACCCTTGCACCCAAACATAGTGGGCATTGAAATGACCGCTCCACCCCTCATGAAAGGTGAAATTCCACCCCGATTGGTGCTTATATTGATATGCCAATTGACTCACATGATTGTGTAGAAGCCATACTGCCTTTGAGGGAACCTCTTTTTTTTTTTTTTTTTAACCGAATACTGGATTTTTTTAAAATTATATGTAGGCAGAGAACAATATATATATATATATATATATATATATTTATTTATTGATTTATTTTTTGTTGGGTAAAACATTGGCTAACATCAACTGACGGACAAAAGCATTTACCATTCTTTTATGGCAATAGCATTTAACATTGATATATACTTTTTTGGGGTAAAACATTGGATAATATCAAATTCCCTCTCATTTCTCGAGTTTCACATTGTACTTTAGCGACGTTCATCTGCAGATTGAGCTATCAACTGTGTCTAGGAAGATGATGAGTCCATGATATTAGGCTCGTCCCGGATATCAGGATGATTTCAGTTTCAACGGCACAATTTGGCAATTCCATTGCCGTAATCTCTTGGGCCTTTCCAGCACCTCGTCTCTCCGTTCGTTTCATAACGCGAGCCTTTCTCAGGCAGTTGCATTCGAACTCGAACGACGTTGCTCGGAAATCAGCTGTTCTGCACGACAGTCTCCGGGTACTGGAATGGGACAAGGTCTGCGATTCAGTCGCATCTTTCGCCGGCACACCCCTGGGTCGTGAAGCAACGAAGGTCACTCCATCCATTGCGGCTTTTCTTATGCTATCTTAGTCAGCGGGCGTGCTCTTGTTTTTTGTTTCCATTTAAATGGTATTCGCAGTGCTTCTGATAGTTTATTTTCTTCGTCTCCCTTCCCACTCTCCCAGACACAACTATGGTCACTGAATCAAAGTTACGAAGATAGCAGGGCACTTTTGGCCGAAACCAATGCTGCTGTTGAAATGCTCAAGTACGGTGGTTTTGTCATGGACTTAAGTGGCATCGATGTAGTTACGGTGAGATTCTTATCCACGGGATAATGGTCCTCTTATTTTCTTCGCTACATGTCTAAATGTGGACCACATAGTTTAGCACGGTGTTTCTGGTCTTTTTCTTTGTTGTTGCTTGGCTTCTGCAAGTGATTGAGATCGCAGAGCTGTTACCTAACCCCAAATACTCAATACACTTTCGCAATCTATACAGCTATTAGTTAAATGCAAAACCCACAGTATAACATCTATCAGTATTCTCATAAACTCGGGGCGAAGAAGGATAAAAGTGATGGCGAAAAACGCTCTGGATTGATATCCTCTTGCATGAAGGTTTCATACAAAAATTAATGGGGAGGAAATGGGTTATTTGAGAACACAAGTGTAGTTACTCCACGTGGTCTTAGCTTTTCATATGTGTTGATAATATTCTGTGCTGCTGGATTCGTCTCAACCTTGTCCACCCCAGTGTGAACTGCATAAATGAGATCACTTCTCAATGCAAGCCTATGCTTGTATTGGTACTTGGGGTTTAGATAGTATGCCGAAAATAAATAATACAAAATAATGAGTATGCAAAAGTGTATGTCAAAATTTTCAAGTTAAAGTAAGGTGAATAAAGTAAAACTAACCAGCCCTATGTAGAGGATGCATGAGCTGCCTCTCCCAACAGTCCTTGATTATGGCAAGGAACTTCTTGTTACCCTTTATGTACACCGCCTCCACCTCCATCTTCATCATTTCAATTGCTGCCCATATGATTGGTAAGGTGGGTTTTTTCTGTGAGTTGACCAACCTCAAGACGCTGACAATCGGGTCTCATATCCTCATCACCTTCTTGAGGTCATCCCACTAGCAATAGTTGCATGAGCAACTTTTCCTCCCTGAGAATTAGATCCCTCCTAGTAAACCATTCCTCTGAAGTGAACATGGACCTCAGTCCAGACTTCTTCCTCTCAAAGCTCCTTAGCGCGATATAGTTTGTCGCGAATCTTGTCAGCTTTGGCCTCACCAAGTCACCACCACATTTGCTCTTCAACAATTGTAGAGCAAAGCCATGCTTGTATACATAGGTAGTCACTTGCCTTGCTTTTTCAACAACTTTTTGTACAATCTTCAAACTTTCCAATGTTTTAAACATGAGATTAATGCAATGGGCTGCATAAGGAGTCCAAAATAGATGGTATATGCAATTGTTCATTAGTTTTTCACTAGCTTTCTTAAAATTACTCCCATTGCTAGTAACAATCTGAACCTCATTCTTTACCAGCTTTTTCACCATCTTGTAAATGTATTTTCCATCATTCTTCTGACTAGATGCATCAACTGACTCGAGGAAGATAGACCTTCCATCACAATTTACTATAAAATTGATGATGGACAGTCTAGTGGGTCTAATCCATCCATATCACATCACAATCACTCCATAGTACTCCCACATCGGCTTCAGCTCCTCAATGTAATCCATCAACTCTTGCTTATGCTTTGGCAAATAAATATTGTACATCTCATATGCATTGGGCCCTTTCACACCTGGCCTAGCCCTACCAATCTCATCCAACATGTTTTGATAATATGATCTTATGGTGACATTGGCTGGAATGCTATGGTAGAAAGCATACTTAGAGAAATCCATTCCCATTGTCTCGTTTACATTGGTCCATGCTTGCTTCAACTTTAATTATCTTGAGTCCTACACTATTTTGAGTCCTGCTTCTAAAATAGTGCAGGATCAGCCCGAAGAACCTCAACATTCTGGTTACGAGATGGTGGTGGGGGTGGGGTTTGGTCCCTCACACTCTGGGACCTCAATGGAATCTTGGGCTCTCTATGTCTCAACCTCCTCCACCTCCTTTGTGGCTCAGGGTTTTCTTCAATCTGTCGAGATGAACCAGCTCCCCTAGCCCTGTGGACACGTCTTTCCTCGTAAATATTAAGATGGTCTTTGCTCACTACGAAAGCCCTCCTCAGTTGTGCAGCCTCTTGTGCCGTTTCTACATCATCCAAGTCATGCTTATCATTGTCATAATCTTGCTCTCCCAATTCTGGCAGCGTCTCTAGACAAGCATCATGATATTCTTCCCTAATTGCTCTCTTCTCCTTCTCTCTTCTTAGATGTTCTAACATACTCCTCTTTACTCATTAGAAACATTATGGCAACCCAACACATTTTTGTCTCTACCAGCAAGATGCCACTTTAGTAGTGGCCCCACCTCCCCCGATTTTTTTTATTTTTTTCTACAATAATTACACTCTGATTTTCTCTTGTTAGCTATAAGAGGTCTCCCATGAAGCCATACAATGTCCCCACCTCTTTTATCCATTTTGCAATACTAAAAACCTTGGTACCAACACTGTTCCAACAAAAAGTGACCAATTATTAACATATACACATCAATTATGGCTTATGAAAACAATTAAAGGTTATTGTAAATTCCCCACTAAGTATTGTATCTATTTAAAAATATTAAAAAAAAATAATTTGGTAATAATTATTTAATTAATGAACAATAATTAATTAAAAAACATCACATTGTTAATCAATCTTGATTGTAAATGAATTTCTAATAAATTCAAGATTTTTCTTGATTTTTCAAACCATAACAAAATATTTTCATAATTATTTAAATTTTTTAAAAATAATTTCAGCAAATATTTACATTTTTTTTAAAAAATAGTTAAAAAAATCGAAACCGTCACGCCATAGATCGGCCAGTGGTGTTAAACATATATTTAATTGAACATCAAACATCAAATATTGACCATACCTTTTTCATATATATGTTGTAGGAATGTATTTTAATAAACAGAAAAAAAAATTTGATATGCAAAAAAAAAAAATCCGACACCGTGAATGCGTAGATAAGGTCATTCTAACTGATATATATATATAAATTTGACAACATTCTACTATATTTCTAAGTATATTCTACAAACAAAAATGATTCTTTGGGAATATGGGATTTACCTTTATGGTCTAAGCTCCCTTCCTTGGGTAGATTTACTATGAATGTGCAAGATCCAAGCTTAGAATGAAGATTTGATGGCATAGTCACAAAATCTTGAGTGTTTTCCTAAGTTTCCCACTTCACAGAGTTGAAATAGGGGGGAGAGGGTTGAAATCTCGAGCAAGTGTGCTTATTTGCCATTTTAGAAGGCCTTTTGTAAGGGCTGGTTGAACCAAAAGGTTCGAATCCATTGGTTTAGTGACCGAAATGTGGGAAATTTGGTCGAAACTGGTCGAAACCTCGGGATCCTTCGATCAAGGATTACAGTATCGGTATCGATCTCCATATCGTTTGGCCAAAATTAATTGGGAGGTATCGTATCGTATCGGAGATACGCTAAGATATGCTAAAGATATGCATATAAATGGATAGGAAACACTTTTTTGTACACTTTTGCATGAAAAATAGTTAAAAAAACTATAGATAACATGTATTATCCATAAACAATAAATTGAGAGTATCTCACTAAGAATCCAAGGTTTGTAATTATCCCATAAATGTAAAATTCTTGTTCCCAATCTTGATTTCCATTTTAGTTAGAGAGAAGAATGTTGGCAGCAACTTCAGAACAAAAACCCCTAAAAAAATTGTGTTATTTCAAAAAATGACCCATTTTGGTCATTATATGACCGTAGCGCACCATATTGATACGTATCATATTGAATCGGTGTGCATTGGTCAATACATACCGATACGTACATTTCACCTCATTTTTTAAATTTTCATAGAGTATCGGTACGTATCGATGTGTATCGTTGGTGTATCGGTATGTATCGTAGGATACATATCGATACAAAAGGTTTTTAAAATTTCCTTGTATCATATTAGTAATGGCCAATACAGATACGTATAGACCGATACGGTACGATACTTAAACCATGCCTGTGATACCATCGAAATGGTTGAAATTTTGAACATTTCGGTCGAAATGTTAAACTGTGACCAGAACTCTATCTGTCTTACAGGCAATCCTGGAGTCACCACATCTTTTATTGTGCCTAGTAAATTTCAAGTTTTGATAAACTTTTTTTTCAAGCCAGACCATGTAAGTCATCACACTGATATCATCAAGACAGTAATTTAAGGTTTCCACTAAGGAAAAAAAATCGAAATGGTCACCTCCGTGGTAACCAACTAATTGAGATTTTTTTTTTTTTTCCAAATATCGAATATCTTTTACTTTAACAGCCTACCTGCTGAATTGTAATGCATAAACATCCATTTTCTTCTCTGGACATCACGATTCACAATTTACAATATATTAGTGTTCATGATTGTGGGTAACTTTTCATTTGTCTATCTAAAAGGTGAAATCTGCTATCCAACATGTTTCGAGGGGTTTTCCAGTCTATGGGAATGAAGCAACTGCCATTGCTGATCTTCTCCAATTTGCCAAAATGGTTCAGTTTAATCTTAATTGTGCACTCAAGGAAGATGCAGATTGGTACAACCGCTTCATGCCTCTCTCAGAAGTGGTATTCTTCCCTTTCAGACCAGAGCTTGTACTTTTTTATCATACCTTCTAATCTCTATGGTTTAATGTTATTGCTATTTGTAACTGACCTGTAGATAATTGGATGGGTCATAAATCAACAGCTGGTGAAGTCAATACAGCAAGTCATAGATGAAAATGGCTCCGTCAAAGATTCTGCGGTTTATTCTTAATGCCTAATTATTATTTTTATTATTGCTTCCTTTCATTACTTGCATGGTTACTTGAATATCACTGCTTCTGCATTAATTCTTTATTGAATCATATAAGAAAATTGTTGATCAGTAATTTTAGATTCTTAGGCATACATAATCAGTTTGTGCTGAATATTTTGTCATTCACCCTGGCCCGACATTCCATAATCTGATTTTTCATGATAAAAATACCTGTCTAATATTACAGAGCTCAAGCCTTAAGCGTGCACGTGATCGGATGCGGATGCTTGAGGGGAAGGTGAGTTACATCTGCCAGTTCTAATTATGATTATTCTGCTAAGTAGATGTGGTTGATTGGAGATTCTTTTTCTCTACCCACACAAGGTTAATATTATTTCGTTGCATGTAAGTGGAGAATGATGATTTTTATATTCTGTTGAAAAGAAAAAGGCAAACAGAAAAAGCACAAAAAACACATGGGTTATGATCTGTGGCCATGTTACAAGTCTAGAATCCTGCAACCAGATTAGAGAAGAGGAAGTAAAGGAGAGAAGAAGTAAGAGAGAAGAGAGGAAGAAGTTGAGAGGAAGAGAGCTGAGAAGAATAGAGTTTCTTGTTTTTTCTTCTTATTTTGAGCTCTAAGGCCTTTACACCTTATACAAAGGATGTGGAGAAGAATCAAGTCTTCCTACCACCAAACTCTTATCTACCATTGTTAATGCCCACAAGCTCTCACCCACTATCATTAATGGAGGTGCTGCCACCTATCTACCTATCTTTGACAATAGTGGCAGCCTCCCTTTGTTGACAATGGCTCTCACCTAACATTGACAGTGGAGGAGGCTACCACCTAGCTTTGACAATGAAGGCAGCCTCCTTTGTTGACAATGGTGGGAGCCTTACTTAATACTAATAAGATTAAAGTATCCCTAGAAACTCCACAGACCACACACGGAGGATACAATTAAAAGCTATGGATCTGTTGTAATAATGGGTTTTAGGGAAAGTGTCAGATTCCAGATGGGTCTTTAGGTCCTTAAGGTGTTTAATGGTCCTTGTAATATTCTTAAATAAAGAGAGCTGGTGTTATATTTAACATAAATCATTACCCCATCCAACATGGTATTAGAACCTTTGGATCCAAAACTCTAGGGTTTCCTCCCATCTCCCATCTTTTTCTCCCTTTTTTTGTTTTTTCTCTCTCCCAACGCCTCCCTCCATCTCTCTTCTTCTGCTTCTCTCTCTCATTGGGAGTTCCTCAAACCACCAAGAGAGCCACTAGCCTTCGTCTCTCCCTCACTTGGGCCCTCAGACTCTCTTCTCCAATGATCTGAGATGCCTAATGCCTATATCCATCAAATTTTCGGGGTTCTCTCCCTGAAATTGACTTTTTGGTGCCAAGGTACTTTTTCCCTGTTTGATGCACCGATCATCTTGATGTTGGTTGCAATTGGTGCTACTAATCATTATAGTGGTATGCACCAGCCACTTTACCGTCTCAGGACTGTTCCAGAGCTATTCCCAAAATCGATTTGTAACGGTTTTCACCCCTTTATTGATTTTTGGGACTTTCACCCTTTTTCCTACTTTTTGGTGTTTTTTGGTGCTTCTTCTACCTCCGGCTGGTGCCTCTTCCATTAGCACAACCCCCTTAAGTTGCAATCATGTCTATTAGCTCTTCTGCTTCCAGTGGTGGAGACACCTTAGCTGTTCCCACCTTTCCTCCTTGTGTTATCAAGCTTGATGGCACAATTTATCTTATGTGGTGAAGTTCGATTTGTATCTCCATCAAGAATCATGGCTATTACTGGTACCTCACTGGAAGCATGAAGTGTCCGACCACAGGCCCTGAGATTGACAAGTGGGAGTGTGCCAACTCTCTGGTTATGCCCTTGTCAACTCCATGCAGCCACAACTTTCACGTGGCTATTTTCTTTTTGACTCTGCTGCGAAGATCTGGAAGTCTGTCCAAGATATTTATTCTTAAGCGAGGAATGATGCTCAAGTCTGAACTGTGTTAGAAGGTTCATGACTTGAGATAGAGGGCTCACACTGTCACAGTATTACTCTGAGTTGTGCACACTGTGGACTGAGGTGGAATTTTATGCAGAGTATACTCCTTCCTCTCCTGCGGATTTCACCGGATTTCAGAAACGAGAGGACAAGATCCGGGTTTATAAATTTCTAGCAAGTCTGAAAGTGGAATTCGTTCAGCAAAGGTCCGAGGTTCTGAGCCGTACTCCCTTTCCTACCTTGGATTAAGCCTGTGTTGTGATCCAACTTGAGGAGAACTGTTGTACCACTATACTTCCACAGCATATTGTCACTCCCACTGAGAGATATGCACTTGTCTTTGGCACTCAATCCTTCAGCGCAGTTGCACAGTCTGGTGGCTCCTCTACAAGAGTTCCAATAAAGTGTCATTACTGTGGGAAGGAGCGTCACTCCAAAGAGCACTGTTGGAAGCTTTATAACTGTCTTGTTGATACAACTGGAAAAAGGCGAGGGAAGGGTCGTGCCGGTATTCCTGGTCAGGCCAACTATACTAAGGTCCTAGACTCTGACTTTGCTCTTAGCACATTAGCAACATCGCTTTCTGATAAGCTTACAGCCCTCTGGCGCCTTCTGACACATCTGGACTCTCCTGCATCAGACACTACGAGCTTTGCTTATTCTACCCCTTGGATTATAAACTCTGGGGGCTTCTGATCATATAACAGGTTAGTTGTTTTTTTCTTACTAAACACTACCTGTCTTGGTAATGATAAGGTTAGGTTGGCTAATGGAACTTATTTCACTATTTTGGGAAAGGACTATGTTAGCTGTACTCCTTTATCCCTTTCTACTGTATTGCATGGTCCCTCTTTTCCTACTATCCTATTATCCATTAGTAGTCTTACTTCTAGTCTTTATTGCAAAGTCACTTTTTTCCCGTCTCATTGTGTTTTTTAGGATCTAGTGACAGGGGCAACGATTGGCTCTGGTTGGATGCGTGGTGGTCTATATTTGCTTGATGATGACTTAACGTTTGTCTCTAGTCAGGCTCTTCAGATATCTTCTACGTCACATCCCATCTTTGAGTTATTATAGTGGCATCGTCTGTTGGGACATCCTCCCCCTTTGGGAACTTTAGCTAGGGGTTTTCCTTTTAAAAATTGTAATTCAAGTCAGTTTTTGGTGAGGCATGTGTAATTGTCTTTTGCTGTCAGCCTGGTTAGTACATGCATGATCCCTACTCGACACATATGGAAGTTGTGCTGCGTATTCTTCGTTACTTGAAACTGCCCTAGGACGTGGCATCCTTTTTTCTCCTCATGATCACCTTAGGGTGGAGGCCTTCGTAGACGCTGATTGGGTAGGTTCTCTTAATGACTGTAGGTCTACTACTAGTTATTGCACCTTTGTTGGTGGTAACCTTGCTACAAGGCGAAGCAAGAAGCAAGCCATGGTTGTCCGGTCAAGTGTTGAGCAGAGTTTTGTGGTATGGCTCATGGCATTTGTAAGCTCGTATGGCTTTATGGTCTTCTCACATATTTGATTGTCCTTGCTACCTTTCCTATAAAGTTCTTTTGTGACAGCAAAATTTGCCATCAACATTACTCAGAACCCTTTCCAGCATGATCTAACCAAGCATGTGGAGATTGATCGACGCTTCATTAAAGGATATGGGTCTTATCATTGTGCCTTTTATCCCTAGTAGTGAACAACTGGCTGGTGTATTGACTAAAGGGCTTAGTAGTAATATGTTCCATCCTATTATCTGCAAGTTGGGCATATGTGATATCTATGCACCAGCTTGAGGGGGAGTGTTGTAATAATGGATTTTAAGGAAATTGTCGTATTCCAAACAGGTCCTTAGGTCCTTAAGGGGTTTATTGGTCCTTGTAATATTCTAGAACTTTCTCTTTCTTCTATTATAAATAAAGAGGGCTGTTATTATATTTGACACAAGTTGTTACCCCATCCAACGGGATCAAAAAATTATGAATGATTATATTTTTCCTGTTCTTTATTTGAAGTAGTGGAAGGATATTTCTTGATGTCCAAAGGAATAATGACTGTTAGTCCATGAGTAAATTAGAAATGCTGATGTTCAAATGGATTTCATTGTGCTGAGTATCTTAAAATTCAATGGTTCATTTCTGCTCAACTTTTTGTCCTTTGTTCCGGGGTTACATTGAAAATAAATAAGAAAGGAATAACGTTTATTCAAAAGAATCTGGTGCAAACTGACACTGTCTCCACATCAAAATATGAAATTTGTGCTTTTGTATATATTGATATTAAAACTTCATTATAATTATGTAAATGAAAAAAGAATGCATCCGAGTTCAAGGGCCGGTTCATATTTGAACCTTTATACAAAATATAGGGAAAAAGACGAACCACATCCACAGCCTCTTGATTCACAACTTGGAAAAAGAAAAAAAGAACTATTTGAGTTAGTGGGTTCAAATAATAAAGTGAGAGGATAATGGGTTGGGTTGCAAACCAGTAAACTCTCCTAATGAGCAAAACCACAAGCTAGGAGAAGAATGTGGCGATTTTTTTGTTAATGTAATGAAATACCAGAGGTTGGTAGGGAAGCTGATCTATCTATCTTTGACTCGCTCAGATATCGCGTATGCAGTTGGGGTGGTCAGTCAATTTATGCATGTCCCCAGGAGTGGGTACTTGGATGTTGTGTATCATATCCTCAAGTATTTGAAGTCCACCCTATGGAAAGGACTATTATATGCCAGGAACAACCATCTAAGGATTGAGAATTATACTAATGCGGATTAGGCTGGTTCAGTTTCTTATAGACGATCTACATCAGGATATTGTACATTTGTGGGAGGTAATTTGGTCACATGGAGAAGCAAAAAATAACCTTTTGTGGACTGTTCCAATGTTGAGGCAGAGTTTAGGGCTATGGTTCATGGATTGTGTGAACTCCTATGGTTGAGAAGGCTGGTCCAAAAGTTGAGATTTGATACGGAGGCACCTATGAGACTCTATTGTGACACAAGGCTGCCATAAGTATGCACACAACCCTGTACAACATGACAAGACAAAGCATATTGAGGTGGGCCAACATTTCATTAAGGAGAAGATTGACTATGGCTACATTTGTACTCCTTTTGTGAAGAGAAGAAATCAGTTGGCTGATATCTCCACCAAGGGCCTCATCGCCCATCTGTTTAGTGCCCTTTTATGCAGGCTGAGAATGTATGGCATTTATTCTCCAGCTTAAGGGGGAATGTTAGAGTTTATGTATTAAGGGAAGTTTGGGCACTAGTTTAGTATTTTGTTCTTTTATGTTGTATTTTACATTTTTATCTTTTACCTCCCTAGGGAGGTGATGTACATCGAGCCTGCAAAAGAAGGGGGCTGCTGGTTCCATCAGACCAGACCAGCCAGCCCTAGTGTTGGCCCATAGAGCCAACCCAAAACTCGAAATTACTGTTCACATAATTTGGTCCCTTTTTTGTTTCCTTTTTGTGTTAACAAGTAGCCAAAGTTAGTTTTAGTATTCTGGAAGAGTCCTTTATGGTCTTATGTCAGTTTCTTAGTGAACCAGTCAGTGATTAGTTGCTAAAATCGGTTAGTTTCCTTTTTGGTTTTGTTTCTAAATTGTAAGGCTGTACCCTCTATTATATAAGAGGAGTTGGATGTAATACTTTGAGTATTAATGAAAGAACGAAATATACCTCCATTGCTGCTCCTTATTCCTGAGATAGGATGTTCAACAACTGAGATGGTTGTGGGTGAGTGGCCCAGGCCGAGATAGCCATTCCCCTACCCCCTTCTCCGTTCTTCCTTTTATTTTTTTTTCTTTCTCTACTATTTAAAGTGAGAATGAAGGCTTGAAGCCCTCTAAGATTGTTAATTAGAAGACACACACACAACGTATCTATTTTCAGTTACAAGGTTTTCCCTGAAAGAATGTTCTAGTGCATATCTCCCAAACTAGATCTCTAATTTCTGCAGGATTTTGAGGGTTTCTTGAGGACCTTTGGATGACCACTTGATCCAAATTTGAGGATCATCCGACACTTCCAGCCTTAGTTTTTGAAGAATTATCAAAAGTTTTCTCTTTCTTGCAACCAACAGATATCTCAATTCAGGCTGCAGAATTTTCTCAATTTTTTATGGTTTGTTCCCTCATATAGGATCTTCATTCTATCCAAAATTCAGCTCTATCTGAGTTGTGGCTTGTGAGTAGTCGAAATCTCCTCTGTTGAGCGGCTTGAGCCCTATTTTTCCAGATCTGAGCTTTCTGTTGAAACTGGACTTGATCGACATGTTGGAGTTTATGATCGATCCTACTAGGACTAATTACTCCTTGGTAATTTAGTTTTACATCAGGAGGTGTATGTGATTTCTTCGTGTTAGTAAATGAAATAGGTGAGAGGAATCTTTTCTCTCCCACATTTTGTTGCACATCTCCTTCTCTCTTCTTCTCCTCTCTTCTCTTCTCACCTCTTACCTTCTGAGAGGGAGGGAGGGAGGGAGAGAGGGTGGGGGATATGGTCTCTGCTCTTCTTGATGCTTTCGACTGACAAGCTTTTAATGGTTTTTTTTTTGTTGCTTACGTTTTTTTTTTGGGAAGAGAAAAGAAAAAAAATATGTTTCTTCTGTATTTCTCTAATGTGGCTGGTACGCTTTATTTTTTGGATAAATAAAAGAATTCATTACCAAACAGGAGAAGGGAGAGGGGGGAGAAGGGGACTGAGCCTAATCCCTTAAAAAGAGGGAAGACACATAAAAAAACAAAAGGAGGACCCCAACAATAGGAAAAATTGAGGGGATACATCAAGAGGGGAATGCCATAGGGGGGATATGATAGTGATGGATATCCCATGACCATGGTTTTAAGTATCGGTGCATATCGTGCCGTATCGGCCGATACATATCCGTATCGGTAGGCATCGGCACGATACATACCAATACGCTACGGGGAATTTTGGGCCCCCTTTTACGTATCGCTGTATCGTGCGTATCGTACCGTACAGTATCGGTACCGATACGTACGATACTCTACGATACGAACTTTTGAAAATCTGAAAATTCCAGAGAGTATCGGTACGTATCGGTACCGTATCGGTATGTATCGACCGTATCGTGCAGTATCGAGCCGTATCATACTGTATCGGTACCGTATCGACTGAAAATATGAAAATTCCCGTGAATGTGCCTTTTATTGTTTGAAACAAACACTTCAAACTCTCACCAATAGTTTTCTATATTTCTCTTCTTTCTTCCCCTTTGATTCACACACCTTTTTGGAGACTCAAATGGTAGATTGAAAGAAACATTGTCGAAGTGAATGGTTCAAAGAATGAGAAAAACATAGTCCAAGAAGAACCTTGAACTTGAAAGTTGAAAATTTTGAATAGTAAGTTCTTGAATCTTTACTCACTTTTTTCAACTTTAACCTTAGATTTTCAAGTTTTTTTACAAGTCTAAGGTTCATCATAGGGGTGTCAACCAGTCCAGTCGGTTCGGTTTCGGTCGGGCTTAATCGGGCTTGAAGACTTTCAAAGGGTACACCGTGTCCGCCCATTTAACTAATCGGGCTTAGTTATTGAGGGCATGGTACACTTTATATTCGGTCGGTCGGCCTCGGGCTATAATCGGGCCACCTTAATCGGGCTTTAGTCGGTCCTTAATTGGGCTACGGACATGTTTAATGTTGAACGGGCTTTAACCGATTTTTAAACGGACCCTCTTTAAAATGTGCTCTTATATTCCGGCCCACTCATGCAAACCCAAAAAAATGACAATAAATTAATAAATGATACCAAATATAACCATTATTTAAAATATGAACATGTTTTTACTTTTTAGTTTTTACTTTCTAATTTGGGGGGTAAAATAGGTATTCTACAATCATTAAAGGGTCGGGCTAGGCCAGTGCACAATAGGCCGGTCTCGATCGAGTGTTAAACGGTCGGTCTCGGTCGGGCGCCCGACGGTCCAAGTAGCAAAACCAAGACCGACCGTCTATAAACGGGCCGGGCTCAAGCCCGACACGTTTAATAAACAGTCCGGGCTCAAGCCCGACACGTTTAATAAACGGTCCGGGCTGGACCGGTCTATAAACGGTCGGTCCCGATCGATTTAGTCGGTTCGGGCCACGAATTGACACCCCTAGTTCATCATACTTAGAATCACATTTTGTGCATCATTATTACATGAAATCATTGGATTTATAAGGATTTACAAACTTTTTTCAAGAGAAAATGAGGGTTTCAATTTATTTCAAATTTCTTAGATCTACTCATGCTCAATGATTAAAAATGTTTAGATTTTTTATATGTTATGTAAAAACAAGTGTTCTACAACTTCCATGGAAAATTTTGATTTTTCTCAAAAAAATATATTTGTCTATCAATACCATACCCTCATCATTTTGAACATTTTCAACTCAATATATTTGTCTATCAATACGATACCCTCCACTTAAGTATTTATGCATTCTACATGTTATATATAACTTTTTTTAACTGTTTTTTTGTGCAAAAGTGTATAAAAATGTGTTCCCTATCCATTTATGTGCGTATCTTTAGCATATCTTAGCGTATCTCCGATACGATACGATACCCTCCGATACGTATCTTAATTTTGACCGACCGATACGGCGACCGATACCGATACTTTAATCCTTGCCCATGACACAACAATGATCCTGTTCCTTGGAGTGTCAAGGACCGTATGATGGCGAAGACAACTAGTTTGGTGCTCATGTCAAAGTAGATGGCTTTCCAAATCTTATCGAAAGATTGAGAGTTGGAAGTCCATCTACGAAGATTTCGCTTTGACTAGAGATGGTTGATAGCAGTGTAGAAGGCCAGTTTCCCAGTTGTGTCACAAATGGAGGAACCACCGTAAGTCATATCAACCTAGATCCATTCTCTACTCAAGGGGAGGATTCTTCACTGGAAGGCTAGCAACTACTAAGAAACCTTTTCCAGACAGAGGGGGAGAAGGGGCAGGAGAAAAAAAAATGATCAGGATCTTCGACATCATTCCAGCAAAGATAGCCGGAGGGAGGGACTGAAATGTGCCGATAGATGAGGAACAACTGTGTGGCAGGCAGTTGAAAAGAACTCGCCAGGCTGTGAAGCTGTGGCTAGGGATGTGACCTTTGAACTAGATGATCTTGAGCTAGGGAGCAAGGGAGCCTGATGAACGAATGTGATTCCAGGCAGAGGCAGAGGTGAACAAGCCCGATGAGGAGGGAGCCAAATGATCTTATCTTCTCTTCCTCGGTGGCCAGGGGGGATGGGGGGAGGGAGGACTAGAGATTCGCAAGGGGGGGAGGGGAGCAAGGAGGGGACCAATCACCAAGAGAGATAATGGAGGCCATAGTAGCAGATCTGGGAAGCCCCGAAGAGTAGAGGACACAAGGAGTGATTAGGGAAAGAAGGATTCCAGGGGGATGCCAAGGATCCAACCAAAGAGAGGTAGAGGAGCCATTGCCAATGGAGTAAGAGATAGCACCCAGGGCAATAGATCTTTTGCTGAGAATGTTGCGGTAGATCCAGGAGGCATCAGGAGAAGGGGAGGCAGTCCACAGGGAATCTTTTTGAGGGGGGAAGAGTAGGCCTAAGAGACCCAGATACTTTCTTTTTGGAGACAATCTTCCAGATGAGAAAAGAAACCGGAAAATGAACCAGACTTAGCAAATACCTGTCCAATTTTTTTTTTCTTGCAGAAAAAAACTCTGATTATAGTTTTTCGAAGTGTTACCAAATGCTGCTTTAGATTCCAATTCTATTAGTACTCTCATGTGTTAACCTGAAGAACCTGCAATACGATATATCTATGGGGTGAGTTACATATGCAGAAATTTATGGTCACTGGATCTTGGTTTAAATGTATTTCACGTCACTTGTACTTACAATTATTAAATACTGAATATTGCTGTCTTTTTTCAATCAGCTATATCAGTTAATGGACAGCATAATTTGGAATGAATCAGTTGATACATCTTCTGTGGTAAGACACCATGGTTTGCAATGAATTTGGAAGGTATCTTTGTTAGTTGTTCTCCCAATTTCTACATTGAATCAGGAAGTGAGTAATATTGATGGAAGATGGGGTATCAAAGCGGGGGCTGATGAGCTTACAAATCTTAAGGGGCTACTGTTGACCAGGTACATTGAATATGTTGCATCGTACATGAACCTTTAGTTAATTTGGTGAACTCTTGAACAAACAATCCTCTGGTGTTTTCCCTATTCTCTATATCTCTTTACTTTAACTGAAGAAATAGAAAATATGGGGAATGGGTTCATGCATGATTGCACACTTCGTGAAATGGGGGTGGGGCTGGTTCGTCATTTCGACCCCCTATTATATCCATTGCATGATTGTATGTATGACCATCTACAGCCATACATATAACCTTCTGCCAAAAAATATTAATGAATTACTTTCTTTAAGATGTCAAACTAGATTTTTCTATACCCTGATCTTTAAATTTTTATGATAATAAGTTCAAGGGTTATAAATAAAGTTATAAAAAATTCCCATTATCATTAGAATTTTTTGGTAGAGAAAATTGTCTGCATGAAGACGTGTTTTCTGGATATACCTTCATGTCATGGGGAGTCCAATGATTCAATGCAATTGAAGGGACCGCTCTTACAATAAGCTCCAGACATGTTCTATCTAAATTGATTGAAAGATAGCAGTGCTGACCAAGAAGTTATACATTCTGGAGCTGAGCTAAGTTTATAGAAGTCACTGATTCCAGAGCAATGAAGTGTAGGAACACATTGGAGAGTACAATTGAGTGCTAAAAATGTAACAATTTCGGGCATATGGCCTGTGATTGTGGGACAGGTTTCTCTTCACTTGAGGTTCTAGGAAAGAGAGTTCAACAAGGAAAGGTAAAGCAAAGCAAGGAGGTACCAAAGGAGGTGGTTAAAAAGAATGCTTAGAAGAAGTCCCAAGCAGTGAGAAAGTCTGGAAAAGATAAAGGCAGTGTGGAGTTGAATGCCATTTCATTTGTTGTACATACTGCTTTTTAAGGCTCAAGACAGACCCTCTCTATGAATTCTAGGCAGTGGTTTCTCGAGCCACATGACTAGGGACAGGAAGAGATTTGAGAAGCTAGATCAGTATGAAGGTTGCTCAGTAAAATTTGGCAACAATGATGGTGCCAAGATTGTTGGGAAAGGCACAATTGCCTTGAACAGTGGCATATTTAAGTCAAATGATGTTCTGTATGTATATCAGGATTGAAACACAATCTGCTTAGTTTCAGTGAGATTTGTGTCAAGGGGCATGGTGATCTTCAACAGGTCCGGCTGTGAGATCAGAAAGGAAAGCAATGACAAACTTGTAGCAGCAGGATCAAGGGTATCAAGAAATCTGTACACTTTAACAGAAAGCTTGGAAGGTTCCGGTTTGATGGGACAGGAGGATGAGCGATGGTTATGGCACAAGAGGTTAGGGCATATTAGGTTTGACAACTTGGCTAAGATTTCATCCAAAAAGGCTATGAGAGATGCTATAAAGAAACCCACCAACAATATTTGTGCATCTTGTTAGAAAGGGTAGTAGACTAGGATTTCATACAAAGCAAAGGAATACTATTCTAGCAGACCCTTGAAGCTTGTGCACACAGACTTTTGCAGACCCATGAGGGCTTAGAGTATTACCGGAGAGAGTTATTTCATGTTATTCATTGATGAATATACCAAATGACATGGGTGATTTTTTGAAACACAAGTTAGCGGCACTAGAAGGTTCAATATTTTTAGGAACCAAGTTGAGAATGAAACAGGTAGAAAGATTAAGTGTTTGAGGTTAGATTACGGAGGTGAGGATATTCGGGTCAACTTTAAGGAATACTGTTGTGAGCAAGGTTCGAAATTTAGTTTCTTTTCGGTGGTTTTGTAAATACCGAAATTTCGGCGAGTTCATGTATTTATTTAATTTTTTTGTTTCAAATTGCTGTTCCAGTGGTCAAATAGCTATATTATTATCTGAAACTTGGTGGGAAGCTTGTGTTAAGGTAAATAAACATATTTATATCTTTTCTTCACAAAAGAAATGACAATGGTGTTTTAGAGTTGCACACTTGTTTGGTAGTAACCATCATGAATATACATTATGTAATATTGCCTATTTAACATATTGTTTTACTAATATAAGACAGAGTATGATAGTAAAAATAAGTAAATAATGCATCCATGCCATAAAGAAACATAATATTGATTAATTAACTCGTAACTTACGACATAAAAGTAGAACAAAGTACAACTTACAAAGTAGTGTTTACATATACATGTAAGTATGTCCCAAACAAATGAACAATACAACACTTATCAATATGACTGTCTATTGACATAAACTATGACTTGTTGGATCGAGTCCACTCATGGTCCGATGGAGCCGATGTGCATTTTTCTTTGATTGCAAAACAAATGCTTGCTATATCATATTATGCGAGAAGTAACGAACGTAGTCCTCAACAACTACCATGTAAACTGACTCATCTACATACTGAAGGTAACCTATCCTAGGTATATAGGTCACTGTAATATGACGAAGAACCTGCCATTGAGCCACTGTGACCTGATGCTTCTGACAGCATGAATGTCTGGCTTGGTAGGAGAAGCAACTGTCCACAAAGGATGATCCAGCCTGTCGTCCCTGTGACTGGACGTTATACTCAAAACTTCTACCCCTGTGAAATGACCTTAACCACTACCAGTACCATACTTTGACCAGGTGCTCTCTTTGACAAACTCCCTTTGATGTGACTATCCCCTCTATTCGAAAAATAGAGGTAGACAGGCTATCAATGTCCGTACAATTTCTCTTCTCATCTCCACTTAACCCGCGATGTGGCCCTCTTGTGTAGTTTGCACTCGTCCCTGTCCCTGATTGATGTACACCATGATTAGAATCCTGTGGCATTATCAAACTGGCTCTCTCCCTAGTCAATCACATCAACTCTGGCTCTGTCTGATTATACTCCTCTTGAAGTTCTGCATATCTATCGCCACCCCCACCCCCATTGTCACCACCATCATTTCTCCACCATGACGATAACCATCGTCACTATCATGACCTTCATCATCATCATCATCATCATCATCATCACCATCGTCACTATCATGACCTCCATTGTCACTATCTTGGCAAAGTAAGAAGCAATAGTCAGTCTCCTTTCTACAATCAAGGTAAAGTCTATTACAAATATTCCATGCTATAGTCAAGTGTTCTGGATGAAGCAGATGTCAAGAGACCTCAATATTGAGCAAAGTCAGCTAGTAGAATTGTTTGTGATACACCAATGCCATTTACATCTCTATAAACCCAGTGATGCATTAAGTATCATTTTGAGAGAGAGAGAGAGAGAGAGAGAGATGTTAGATTGGAATTTATTTCCCACAGCAAAGTAGACATTAGAAATCTTTATTAAACTATTACCCAAAGAAACTTTTGAGCATCTTTGGCAGATTTTGTGAGTGGTCACTCTTCCAAAGCACTGAGGGACAAGGTAATTTGAATCAAATTTTCTATTTTCTAAAATTATTTTCATATATTTTTTAAATTTTTCTTAAAATAAAAAATTAACGAAAAGGCATCAGTCCATGGTTTATGATGCATTTAAGCTATTGCATGATTTTATCAAACTACATTGAAGGGATTTTTTTAAAACTTTTTCAATTATTTTGAATTTCCGAAAAAAGGCCAAAAGATAAAAATTACTGCAACATTGCAGTTCATAGATCTGATGTAGTTATAATGCATATAATTTTCCCAAAGCCATATGCCTTAGATTTTGGAAAAAAAAAAAAAATTCAAATTCCCCTTTTCGTTTTAGTAGGGTTCGGATCATGTTTTCGCTTCATGGGTTTGTAGGGCTTTCTGTTCTGGTTCTTCCTTGTTGATCCATTTCTATTTGAGTGTTTTTTTTTATTCTACTTAATTTAATCAATTTTTAAGTTCTTCTATTGGTTCTTTTCATAACTTTCTAGTTATTTTTTGTGACTTCTGGATCCCTCCTGTAATCTCCGGTCGAACCTAGGACCATAGTTGAGACCAAGAAGGCCTGAGCCAGCCAGCTGCCCTTGTTTGATGCTCCAGCGTGCCTTTCGGTATTCAAGGGCATTTGGACTTTTGAACCAGGAAGCCCTGATATACGACCACCCTCGCATGCCCGCACAAAATCATTTACATTTGTCATCATGGTAGGCGACTAGAGTCCTGCCAATAGAATCTTTGTTACTACGGTTAAGGCCCGCCTTACCATCAAAGCCTTCAGCAACTCCTGGTGTGCCTCCCGCATCACATTAGAGGCGTATTCCAAATACACACGGAGTACTATGAACCATAAAGTAATCCATTTAGTAACTGAAAAAGGTGCCTATGTGAATTTCTCCTTCAGGGCACCACTCGACCGATAGCTCTGGGGAATTTTGGAAAGCAAATAGATGATAGGAATGTGTTGCACCTGGCATAGATCATATGCTCTCTCTTTCGTCGGTGCTTTCCCTTTCCCGTTCCTTCCAATCAATCCCACAAGAATGGCGAAATCAATTCCCTTCGACCGATCCATGCTATTTAACTTATACTTGCCCGGCAGGTCGTCTATCCCCTTGACTTACCCTCACAACGGCTTTCTTTTTCTCGTCGTATCTCCCAGCTTATCCCTTTCGGTGCCTCATGCCCCTTCTTCCTTCCTTCAGCTCCCTTGCTCTTCGGAAGGTTAAGTCTTTTTTGAACTTCCGACCATTCATGTAAGCGCTAATGCGCTATTCCGGACATTAGGTAGCTTGCGTCAGTCTTAGTGGTCTACAATCAGGTTGTTTTAACAAGCTAAGTAAGGGAGTTGTTAACTGTAGGACTTCTTATTCGAGTAGGAAGTTTTCGGTTTTTCTCGTTCCTTCTCTTCGAAAAGTATGATGCTTTTTTTTTTTTTGGGTAAAATTTATGAATCCTAGTCCAAATCCTTGCAATAGATCAATTTGATGCTGTGGGTGGGTTAGTTTGACCTAAATCCATGGATTCAGAGAGAAAAATAGATTTAGAAACAAAGATTTAAGGCAAAAATTAAGTTTTTGTGAAACCTACATTTTTCTGTGAAATCTCCTTCAGTCTTTGATTTCAGCTTATTGAATGATCCAAACTTATGTTTTTTAGCACCCTTTGAATCGTTTTTTATGGTAGATAAAAACCCCCAACTCAAATCTTTGCAGAAAAACCAACTTAAGGGGGCTTTTTTAGGGCTCTCAGTTGTGAGTTTTTTTTTTTTTTTCTGGGTTCTTTATCGTATGCTGAAACTCCACATGGCCTTTAATGGCTGTATTGGTGTTGATAGTATCGTACTGTACCAAGCTTTATCGGTCGATATGGTATGGTACTTATTGATACTTAACCATTTAAATAAAGGTATCGTATCTGCTGATACTATATGATGATTTTGGCCAGTACTTTTAACCTGGGCACACTGCCCGTGTTCGGTAAGCTAGCTGGCGGCACCAATGGGGCCGTGGGATGGGGCATCATACAGGAGGGGCAGGGGGTCATTTCAAATGGGGGAAGAGGGGAAGAGAGAGAGAGAGAGAGAGAGAGAGAGAGAGAGAGAGAGAGAGAGCGTGTGGTGTGCCTAGCCTTTTCGTTCTCTACATATGTGGTGAATTTTTTCATTCATAACAGGTTCAACTTGATAATCTACTCCTGATGTGGAGTAAATTCCTTTTTAGTGCTTCAGGTGTAGGGAGCTTGGTCGAGCCACTGTCTGCTGTTCCATTAAATGATGAGTTGCAACAAGCAAGGGCATTAGCAGAGAAGGCTGAGGAGGAAGTACTTTTGAGGTTAACTGAGAAGGTTCAGTTGGATGGATCCCATTATTGTTTTTGTTATTCCTCTAGTCGTTTACTTTTCTGATTGTTTCACATTTTGCTTTCTTCACAGATGAAAATGGACCTTGATGATATTCATAATTTGTTGAATAGTATAATTCAATTGGATGTGGTAAGTTTCATTCCCCAACCTCATGTTCTTTCGAGTGGTTACTCATGGCTTTTCTTTTCATAATTTATGATGTACCTGGAATACAAGGAACTTTAAAAATAGATTTAGAAATTTGTTTCAGGCTTATTTTCTTACATTTCCCCAGTTTCCATAGGATATGATTAAAAGATCAACTTAATATTCTGTTTGATGGTAGAATGGACATTTTTGCCGTATACAAATCGTAAAAGATTGCTGGTTCGATAATGTTGTAGTGTCAATTTTTTCTTCTGTTTGAAAGGATCTGAAATGTAGCTGAACTTACGAAGGTTGCCATCATTTCCTATATCTGGTTACGTCAAGTGGTTAGATTTATTGATGATTAGTGTTTTCGTTTGGTGTAGAATGCTAAAAACATAAATATATAGTTGTTAAGGCTTTGCCTTGGCGTCCAGGGAGTTTGCCTGGGGCCTAGGCGATTGTCGCTGTATTGCACTGCATGTTGCCTTATATTTGGGCACTTATTTTTGCCAAATATCATTTAAATATTTATTTACTTATGATATTATTGATAAATAAGCAAATACCCCCTATTTGAATCCAATAAAAATAGTTTAAAAATTAAATTCCAAAAGAATAAAAAGTCAACCCCCTAATGATGCAAATAAGTCATTTAATGAGTTTATTTTATTGCAAATAAACCTTGGGTTGGGTTATGTATGTGTTGGGCCTTTGATCCTATGGGTTTTATTTGTAATGGGCCACTTTAATGGGCCTAAAATATGGGTAGAAAGTAGGAAAACGGGATTCATATTAAGTGCTTTTACTTAAGTTGTTTTAATTCAATAAAGGCCCATTAGGCCCGTCGATTGTAACTCCCCAGTGGGCCCATCGATTGTAAGCCCTTTATGGACTATTAGTTTAAGTGACCTACTCCATGTTGGAGTTAGACGGTCTAGTCTTAGTCTATTTCTAGTCCTAGTTGCAATAGGAGTGTCTAGTCCTAGGCCTATCCTAGGCAAGGTTCAAAATTTCGTTTCGTTTTGGTGTTTCGGTGGGTTCAGAAACTGAAATTTCGTTTCTTTTCAACGAAATTTCGGCCGAAATGGTGTATGTTTTTTTGTTTTGTTTCGGTTGACTGTTTTGGTGGTCAAACGACCATATTTTGACTTGAAATTTGGTGGGTAACTTATTTTAAGGTTAATAAACATGCTTAGAACATAAAAATGCAAAAATATTAGGACATGACATTGTTTTAGAGTTGCATCTTTGTTTGGCAGCAACCGTCGAATTGTTCTAAAAATTTTACCTGTTTTTGGAGAAAGAACTTTACCTTTCCTAAGCTTTGAATGTGTAGATCTTGTAGGAGTCCAATGGAAGTCAAAATGTGTGATGCTGTAGCTAATTAGAGGCTTGTTGGAGTGTTTTTCCTTCAAAATATGCAAATGGAACTGAAACCACCAAGATAGGCGAGACAGTCGAAATTTCGACCAAGATATAGTATTTATAACACATGGAATTTACCGAGACAAGCGAGATACTGAAACAACACCGAAATTTTGCACAAATGTTATTTCGGGCCTTATTTCATTTCGGCCAAAAAAAAAAAAAAAAAAAAAAACCGAAATTCCGAAATTTCGGCGAGATTTTGAACCATGATCCTAGGTCTATTTTGGATTCGTATTCATATTATGATTGTAAACTTTCCTCTATAAATAGAGAGGCATATGTACCATTATAGCTCAGATTTGAATGAAAGTAAGTTTGCAACTAATGCTTAGAGCAGCTGAGATAGTTGTGGATGAGAGGCCCAGACTGAGATAGCCACCTCCTCTCCCACATTGTCTCTTTCCTCTTTTCCACTTTTAAATTCTGTTTTATTTGCTGCTAATAAAGAGTTCCAGATCTGCCCTTCGAACTTTAATTCTGTCCAGCCAAGCACCTCAATCGAACAGCCCAAGAAGACTCTCAAAACAAGGATTGATCAGCTGGATTTTCTCTCTCTTGACAGCCCAAAGGACAGCCACTCTGTTCACATCAGATCTCAGCTCACTCGGGCCTTTCCAGCGGCATTTCCTAGTGCTTAAAGGATCCCTCGATCCTCCTCTTAGACCTGCCCAAGCAGGACAGCAACAGTTCTTGGAGTTCTTGCCCTTTTCTCTCTCCAGAAGCCAGAAATCAAGAATTGGCAGATCTCTTACACCAGCCGGCAGAACCCCTTCATCTTTGGTGGTTTTGTCCCTCCCCTATAGGCCTACAGTCGACCCAAGTCTCAACCTCAACAGAGGTCCACAGCCCCAACCGCAGGTATTCTCCCATATCCTCTGCTCAGGGTTATTTTCTCCCATAGGGTTTAGGTTTTTGGGTGTAACTTTTGGGGCTCTATTTTGTTGGGTCTTGTGTGAGTTATTAAACTCTTGTTCTTTAGCCTCTTTAATTATAATTTTGGGGCTATTTCTCTGTGGGTTGCTTTCATCCTTATGGGGACTATTTCTCTGTGGGTTGTTAAGTTTTGGGATTCCATCCATGGGGATTGTTAAGTTCTATGGGTCATAAATCTCTACCCTGTGAGGTGCACTTTTGTATTGTTTGGGTTATATTTTGTGGGGGTTAGTATCTTGTAATCTACTCCTACATTACCTAGTCCAAGAACAAAAAATGAATTTTTGGTTGTAGGAGTGATTTTCAACTTTCAAATGCTGGGGTTTTCTCAATTCTGAAAGTTTTATAAATCTATCATGCTAAAACATTGCTAGAAACCAAAAGTCCGGAAAAATAATCTTTCGTTTTGATGTCCATAAAATTATTTTTATTCAGACGATTTTAAAAGCATTCACGCACTTTAAAATAAGTTTGACTAGAACATAACTTTGTCATTACAACTTAGATTTTAAGTAATCTTAGTTTTGTTGGAAAACTAGTTTTGTGCTATACCTAATGCAGAAAGTCTCATATGAAAATAAAATCATTTGACTAGAGATGGCGAGGTATATCCATGCTTTAGTCAACTGGATGGATTTTTTGCAATATTTGTCCTGGGAGCTACGCTTCGAAGAACTCTTGCTTACAAGAGAGTTCCATATTTATCCATATAGCAATAAAGTCATCAATAGCTCGTGTTGACGCTGCTTGGCTTTCATCAATTTTGTCATGCCTACAATCTTATGGGTACTGTAGAAGTGTACTAGGATTTCACAAATAATTTGGTTTTGACGAAGGTTAAAGTTAAATTGGGTGCAACTTTGTAAAAATGCAGGGTTTTGACCAAAATTTAGGTTGTAACTTGGTTTTGATCCAAAACAGTGCATGTAAAAGCACTGTTGCAATCAAAATGGGTCAAAGTTTTGATCCATTCTTGAATTTTGAGTGGTTTATCCTATTAGTGGGGAAAAAGGCTGAAAATTCCCCAGATTTGTTATTCTTGGCAAAGTCAACTATATTTCTCGGTGGAAAGTAGCGTTGGGAATTACTATAACGCATCTAACAACAAATATTTGCTGCATTTGAGCAAGATTTGAATAAGATTCAAACTTGGATGCATGCCCTTTTTCCCCAAAGGTTTGGAGTTTTCCTGGATTTTTTTTTTGGATGAATAAAAAAAGTCATTACCAAACAGAAAAATAATATACAGGGGGGAGAAAAAGGGGGGAGAAGGGGACTAAGCCTAATTCCTTGAAAGGAGCGAATTCGCACACAAAACGATGGGGGAGGGGATCCCAGCAACAATGAAAAGGCTAAGGGGATACATCAAGAGGAGAACATCTTCTTGGAACTTTATGTGCTGCTAACATAGAGTTGAAGGAAAGGGACTCTTTTTTATAGTGTTTGGAGGAACGGTTTCGTAGGGGTGTTTTAACCTTGGTTGTATTCTTGGCTCTCTCCATCATCCGGCCAATTCAGTTCCTCCCCTGCTTGGAATTTAGTCTGATCTTGGGCCCCATTGTCTCTTGGAACAAGTCTGTTTGGATCAAGGTTCACATCGGATGCCACAATTTCACTGCTTGGTGTGCCCTCTCCAACTGTTTCCCCATGCAGTCTTTTCTCATCTATAGGCACATTCATGTCCCCTCTCTAGCTGTTTGTGCTGGAATTGAATGAAGATGTCGATCATTTTTTCTTCTCCTGCCCTTTCTCCTCAATTGTTTGGAAGAGGGTCCTTAGAAAATTTTGGCATGCTAGAAGAAGAGCTCTTCCTCTTAGTAGAGAGTTTATCTGGATTGACATGACTTTTGGTGGATCTTCTATTTGTGACACTGTGGGAAAGCTCACTTCCTGTGCCAGCATCAACCACATCTGGATGGAGCATAATCTTCGTATATGGACGTCCAACTCTACATCCTGTGATAAGATTTGGAATGTGATCTATTTTGATGTTAGCTCTAAACTAGATTCTCTTCATCATCACATTGTAAGGGATTTCCCAAGGAACATGCTCATTGTTGTATCCTGGGGTCTTTTCTCCTCTATTTTGTCACCCCCCATGATGGCTTTGTTCCCTTTTTTTGTCTGTGGTTTTGTTGCTCCCCCTACCCCTAGGTTGGTCCTCATTTTGGCTAGTTGTTAGCCTCTCCCTCCCTCTTATCGCCATTGTATATTCTTTCTTCTCTTGGTATTGAATTTTTTATTTGTCCAAAAAAGAAAAAATAAAGAAAAACCTTGGTTGTACACTTGTATTTGACTACGTGTAATATTGTACACTTGTAACACTTTGGCATTTAGTTATATTAAATAGTTTTTCTTCATTTGTAATGCATGTTTTAGTTGTTTGTATTGAATTTTATTTTTTTCTCATACTAAATTGTGTGTAGCATAGGCTATATTTGAGAAAGTATACAGCAAGGTACACCATACAGGCGTACACTACCAACTTAGGGTACAAAACCAAACTAGCATTTTTGGGTGTTTTTTAACCAAAAATAAATAAATTCATTATATTTAGAGGTTCTTATTCCCTGAAGTTTCGGGTCAAAATATGGCCATTTGACCTCCAAAATGCCCTATTGAATCCTTCAGCCGAAACATGCAAGGGACCAAGTTTCTGTTGAATCCTGAAATAGGCCAAAACCGAAATCTTGAACCTTGGCACTGCCTCAGGTGTATGGTGAAGTGAAGTGCATGGGATGTGCCTCTCTTTGAAAACAGACAGGTCTTTAATCAGGCACTGCGCTTTTGCTCTTTTGTGTGTCTCGCCTGCTTTGAATAAAGACACAAGAAGCGATCACATGATTCATCCTGTGCATGTTTGTATAATTTTTCATGTTTTACGCTGTGTGTGGATATTTCTCTAGTATGGATTTATGTTCACCACTTTTCAAGGGGTGAGTTTGCAATATAGAAGTAATGTTAGGGGTGGTTTTATAATTACAACTTAGCCTCCAGAGTTGGGGAACCAAGCAGGAATGCAGCTTCAATTTCAACATGAGGTATTGATGAAATAAGGGTTATACATAAAAGATGGAGGAAGAGAATGTTGGTTGAGTTGAGGATTATGAAATAGAAGATGAGGATATTATTCTTGATGATGAATGGTGAGTGACAATGACTTGCATGATTGACTTAAGACTTTAGAATGTTAGCTGTTAGGAACTTTTGAGTCTTTTAAGTATCTAATGTTTGTCTGTTTGGTTATTAGTGTTGATTTTAATGCATAACTCCATACTCCATAGGCGTCACTCCAAAACATATTATTTTATTACCTGAATTATTTTGAAATTTTCACTCTTCATAAGTATTTGGTAGTCTGGGATTTCTTTTCACTTTTGTGGCCTAATTTTTTATCCTATTTTCTGTTTTTCTTATTGCTTGATACATGGGTGTTATGGTCTCACTTTCTTACCATCCTATTTATGGTCTCTTATCGGCTATACATAATGTAATGATGGATGAGTACCTGATAATCTGATGCTCTTTTTTGTTGTGTTATTGTTTTAATGAAATGTAAATTGTTTAGGCATGTCTGTAGTACTTTTGATTTTTGTTTCTCTTTCTTGGGAAAAAGTTTCTCCTTGCTTCAGTCTGGCATGAGCTTTGCTTTGTGGCTCTTGCCTCAGCCCATTTTCAGGTCTATGTACCTTGTTTAATGTCTACAGAAAAAGTGTGACTGGCTGTCCTGGTTTTGCTGCGATGTGCTGTCTTAGTCAAATTCTTTAGTGGATTAGGACTAGCAATTAGACGAAAGTGACATTTTTTTTTTTTTTTTTTTTTTTTTGGTGGATAAATAAATCAAAACCAAGGGAAAAGGAGGTGGGAGGGGGGATATACAAAAATCCAAAATGGCGCAAAACTGTACAAAGCAGGGGGAGAACAGCCCTAGGGGTCAGGGGAAGGGGGGATCAAAATAGGTAAGGGCAAACCCCAGGAGACGACAATAAGGCTGTTCCTTGGGGTATCATCAAGCAAACCATGGGGGGATTTGCTGAGCTTGGAGGAGACATCAAAATAGATGGCATTCCAAATCTTATCAAAGGATCTAGAGTTTGAAGTCCATCTATTCAGGTTTTGCTCCATCCAAAGGTGGTTGATGGTAGCGCAAAAAGCGTGCTTCCCAAGTCCCAATAATGCTACATATCGATCTATTAGCGAAAGTCATATCAATCCAAATCCATTCCCTTTGAAGGGGGAGGGGCTTTCTCCTGGCAAGCCAACATTTGGCAAGGGCACACTTCTAGATGCTGGAAGAGAAAGGGTAGTCGAAGAAAAGATGGCTACTATCTTTAGATTCATTCCAACAAAGGCAACATGTGAGAGGGACATGAATGTGAGGTAGATGAGGAATGCTTGAGTGGGGAGGCAGTTGGAGAGAGCTCTCTAAACAATGAAGCTATGACGAGTAATATGGGATTTGAACCATACAACCTTATGCCAAGGGGTGGAGGGACTTGAGGAGTGAATCAGATGCCAAGTAGAGGAGGAGGAGAATTAGCAAAAAGAGGAGGGGGAACCAGATAATTTTGTCAGCTCTATCCAATCTGTCAGGGGGAGGAAGGGGGGAGGAGAGAGGACCAATAGGGAGAGAGGGAAGGATGCCCAAAGGAAGGGACTGGGAGCTGTTGGAGACGATAGTGGAGACAAGGGAGTCCTTTGGAAGTATAGATGAGTAAGCAGATCTGGATCCAACTTGAAGGAGAAGGATACCATCCGGATGGCAATTGTCGAGCCAAAGAGAGGTGTAGGCGGCATCTCCGATAGAAGAGTGGATGGCTTTCAAGGCAATAGGCCTGATATGGAGAATGTTACGCCATTCCCAACAGAAATTCAGGATGATGGGGGCGGTCCAACGGGAGTCTTTACTGAGCAAGAAGGAATAAACCTAGGAGACCCAAATGCTATGGGGCTTGGAGACTAGCTTCCAGATGAGCTTGAGAATACAGGCAATGTTCACATCTTTGATCCTTCTCAAACCTAGACCTCCCTTAGGCTTAGGAAGGCAGACAGAAGACCAACGGTGAGGGCGGGGGGATTTGGCATTTTTCGTACCTTTCCAGAGGAAGGAGCATAAAAGGGACTCAATGAATTTAATGATGGATTTGGGGAGTTGGAAGGCCCTAGACCAATAGATGTAATATAATTGAAGGACAGAATGGATGAGTTCAAGGCGACCCGCATAGGAAAGAAGCTTTCCTTTCCAAAGCTGGAAAAGAGACAAAATTCACACTGTGGCCAAAGGGGAGTTTATATAGAAGATACCCATTTCATATGTTGAAGTTTCCCAGGAAAGGGCCACTGAGATTGACTGTAGGGTGGTGTAAAAGAATAAACCAATCCAATAGAGAAAGCAAAGTATGTAGAATTTCCACTGTTAAAGGCACGATAGGTTTGAGGGTTCCAAAGAAAAGACCCTACCTGGTTTTTCCTTTTTAATAATTTAGTGAACTTTCTCCCTTTTACTCATTTTCTTTTCTTCTATTGTAGTTGCCTTCATTTGTGCTGGTTGGCGAGGGTGATTTGTCTCTTTTTTGGCCTTTCGTCATTTTAGAGGGAGACCTCGCACAATGGTAAGGTTGCTCCATTGTGACCTAGTGGTTGCGGATTCGAGTCGGGAAACAGCCTGTCAGCATAGCGGGGTTAAGGTTGCGTACATTATGACCCTCCCCAGACCTCGTAGTGGTGGAGGCCTTGTGCACTTGGTACGCCCCCTTTTTTGTCTATTTTGTATTCTTTTGTTTCTTTTTGTGTGCCATGTTATTATTGCCCCCCCCCCCCCCCACACACACACACACACTTTGGGGTGGAGGTTGGGGAGGAAAGGTAGTAAACAGTTTCAGTGGTGGGAGGCAAGACTTGGTGGTTTTTGTCTATGCTGGTAGGCTTTCTAAGGTTGTTGGTGGTCAACCATTTTTTTTATTTTCTTCTGAATTCATTCTCCTCTCAAATCGTACTCTCTATATCATTGATTAATATACTCTTGTTGCCAACCAAAAGGAATTGGGAAAAGGCTGAATTGTTGTTGTTGTGCTGACCAAAAGGAAATGGAAAGAAAAGGTTACATCTTAGTTTCTGACTATAGCATACTTGATCTCAATGAGAAGTTTGGCCCTTTTAAGCTACTTGTTCCAGCAGTCTTTGGCATTATTCCAAACTGTTGCACAGATCAGTCTATGTATCTCAAACAGTTGTGCTGGACCAGCAATTCTTGATTATGGATTTTGATCTCTATGTTTAGTTTGCATCTCTTGATCGGAAATTCTTGGCTTGGAACTGGACTACGTTGTTCATTAATATGAACTTCTTAGCATTATGAAGTTCCTGTGCAAAATACTCTTCCCCTGATCTGGAAGAACAAGACAATTTCTGAGTTTGATTATATTTTTGGATCAACTTCTGTTGCATACCATTGCTGTTATTATTGTGTATCTCACTTTTCTAGTTTGTGATGCAGTAATATTGCATGATGTCCTTGAGATGTAGGTCAATGCTCGAGCAAAGTATGGTCTTTCACTTGGAGGAAATTGCCCCGACTTATTTTTAACCAAGGAGGAGAATGGGTCTTTGACTTCTGAAGCTAGTACCTTGGAAAATGAGCTGTTCAAGGCCAGTTTATCATTTCCCTGTCCGAGTGAGTGGACTGTATATTTGCTGAAAGCTTTTCACCCTCTGTTACTTCAGGAATATCAACAAAAGTTGCAGAAGGCTAGAAGAGATGTCACTGATGCTATTGCTGTAAGTTTTGGGTAGAAATTAGGACTAAAACAGGTGTCTTGTTACTTTTCTTGTGTTTATTCTGAATATGCAATTGCAGTTAGCAAATTGCCGATCTAACTTGTGGCGCCTTCTACTGTTATGCATCCTAGCTGTCATGCTAGAACATCATTTTTACATCATGCCAAATGTTTTTTTTTGGATCCATGTAGCCAACTCCATTAAGTTGGGACCCCATAGTTTGTTGTATGAGTCCAATGGGTTCTCCTCAGGAAGTCATGGGGAGAAAAATTACGAGAGAGAACTTGACATTGAAAAACAGACCAGATTTACATCTTGCATTTGTAGAAATGCAGATTAGAGTTAAAGTCGGAAATAATTTTTTACCTTCTTTATGTAGACATTCAAAGCTTAATTCTCTTTTCTCAAAAGTTCTTATGATATTTCATTCTAAGGTATGTCTTGTTCTCATTTTCAGGTTAGTAAAACTGAAGCAGCACATCCTGTTCCAGTTGATTTTTTTATTGCTAATAACACTAGAGTTCTGGTTATTACTGGCCCCAACACAGGAGGCAAAACTATTTGCTTAAAGACATTTGGATTAGCTGCTATGATGGCAAAATCAGGTTATTTGTTGTCTTCAGACTCACCTTTTCTTACTTTCCTTCAGAGTTTGGATGCCGATATTAAATCGTACTTAAATCTTGGCTATTATCTGATCATCGACCAGGCATCATCTGTGATTCTGTCTGAACAAAAAGCACATGTATAAATTATGCTTCCAAAAGGAGTTGGGAAAAGGCTGAATTGTTGTTGTTGGAAAGGATTTTTGCAATGAATTTATAGAGAAGATTGCAGGGGGAGATTGGTCTAAAATCAGACATGGAGGGGGTACCATCTTTCCTAGGGATCAGGCACAGGAAAGGTGGTTCACTCTTTTGATTTGGTCAGGACCAAAGAAGAAGCTACTGATGGCCTTGGTGAGATCATCCTTGATGATATCCCAGGAGGAGGAAAAGAACTCTATGCTGAAGCCATTAGGACCAAGGGCTTTATTGGGTTTGAAGGAGTTGACAGCCGCTAGAATTTCATCATTAGAGGGGTTGGACTGAAGGGTAGCCAAAAGATGGTTGGGAATAAATTTATTGAGCAAAAAAAAAGTAGTTTGGCAGGTCAAATGATTTGATTTTTACACGAGACTTTTGTATTAGGTAGAGCACAAAACCACCTGATGCAGCATTGAAGACTTATTCAAGGAGGAAGAAGAAAGGGGTCGACCATGTCTAGTAGGGGTCAACCAGGCCTAGTCCCTAGGCCCACAATTTGGCTTTGATGGGGTTTATTTAGTTTCTAAATTCAGCAGTTTTATTGCCTAGTTTCTAATTCCAGTTTTAGTAACTAGATGTTATTAGTTTCCTATTTCAGTTTTTTAGTAACTATGAAGAGTTTTTAATTTGTAACCACCCCATCATTATTATAAATAAAGGAGAGGGCTCTCACTATAGCCCACGATTTTCATAAACAAAAATATGCTGTTGTGTTTTCTCCTCTGGAGTGTTCTTTATGTTTGATCAAAGAGATGTGTGATCCATTCGATTCCTTGCGGTGGGAAGCCCAATAGGATCTTCTTCAAGGTTTTCTTTCAAGTGGTTATTAGTGATCATTGAACCAGGTATTTAGAACTCGATTCTGTCCAGAATTTTCATTAAAACTCCAATCGGTTCTCAGGTCCCTGTTGAACTTCCAGCCATTGGTTGGAGCCAAAATTGAAATAACCTAGAGGGGGGTGAATAGGTTATACTAGCGGAAATTAAAATATTTTCTGTTAAGGGTTTCCCAAATGTGATTGTAAAATGAAAATTGCGGAATAAAAATAATTATAATCATACAACACCAAGATTTATAGTAGTTCGACTCAACTTGAGTCTAGTCCACTCCCTAGAAGGTCCTCTTGTAAGGTATTCCACTAGCTCTCCCTTTCAGTACAGTCGTTAAGGAAGAAAACTTTTTACACAATCTTACAAGAACGAGAGAATCTGTACCATCTCCTTTTCTGGTAGAGAGACACCTTTACAATCCCTTTTTAAGGTAGAGAGGCACCTTACACTCATATAAAGACAAGAGAATCCTACACTAGCCTAAGTACAATCTAGACAAGTGTAAATAAGAAGTAAAGTGGAATAAAGTTTGTCGAGTTACCTCGTGCGGTGCGTGCAATGATTATGCAATAAAGATTTAAAAGAATGCACCTTTTATGGTCTCCCTTTGGATATAAACTAGTGATGGAGAATTCCACACAACTTTGAGTTCTTTAAAAGTAGGTTTGACCACAATAGTTGAACTCAATATATTAAAGCTTGTATCTCACTGAATGACTCTTGATTATGATAGTTAATATTCACTAGATTGTTAGTTGACAAAGCCATCATTGGGGTATTTATATGGGTGAGAGTTAGTCTTAATTTGGTTAAGAGAATCACCCATTTTGGGAAGTGAATTGCCCATAATGGGCAAATTTCCCTCAACCGGTTTTTATAGGTAGGATCCGGTAAATACCGGATCAGGTGACTATTGGACAGATAGATCCGTTAGGAGTTGAAAAACTAGCCGTTGGGCCTGTCTGAAGTCATCCGGAAGCAATCCGGTTAGCCGGATAGATTTTCGGAAGGCTCCCGGTAGTTACCGATGTAGTCTGGTAATTATCGGATGGCCTCTGTTGGCCATGTCCAAGGATTAAAGTATCGGTATCGGTTTCCGTATCGGTCGGCCAAAATTAAGATACGTATCGGAGGGTATCGTATCGTATCGGAGATATGCTAAGATACGCTAAAGATACGCATATAAATAAATAAGAAACACTTTTTTATACACTTTTGCCTAAAAAAATTTTTAAAAAAATCTATTGATGACATGTATTATGCATAAACACTAAATTGAGGGTATCGCACTAAGAATTCAAGGTTTGTAGTTGTCCCATAAATGTAAAATCCTTGTTCCCAACCTTGATTTTCACTTTAGTTAGGGAGAAATATGGCTGGTAGCAACTTTAGAACAAAAACCCCTCAAAAAATTGTTTTTTTTTTTGAAAAATGACCTAACTTGGCCATTATATGACTGTAGCGCACCATTTCGGTACGTATCGTACCGTATCGGTATGTATTGACCGATACATACTGATACGTACCAATACATATCGAAACATACATTTCACTCGATTTTAATTTTTTCATAGAGTATCGGTCAGTATCGGTGCGTATTGGTGGTGTATCGGTGCGTATCGTAGGATACATATCGATATGAAAGGGTTTTAAAAATTTCATGTATCGTATCGGTGTGTATCGTATCAGTAAGGGCCGATATGGATACGTATTAGCTGATACGGTACGATACGCACCGTAGATTCCATTTCCCTAGCCATCTGAAGCCCCATTTTCCATCATCTCATCGAAGCTTCTGGTGCTGATCAAATGTTTGCCATTTGTCTCGTCAGTTGGAGCTCTGATCAGGCAGCTTGTAACTAAGCCACCAGCTCGTTACATGATGCAACGCCATGTCACTTTAATAGTGATGATACCCATTTCACGAGAAGTATCCAAATTGACAATTATGCCCCCAAAACTTCAAAAGGGCATAGCTTTGTGTATGTAGCTCCGTTTTTAATGATTCAAGTTGTGTTGTCTTCGCAAGGAGGGGAATGTTCTTAGCACCATTGTGGGAGAAAAAAAGAGAGAAAAGGGTGCTGAAATGCTGAAATACCTAGGATATGATGGTGGATAATATCGAAGGTAATGGGAACCTCTTTCATGTGAAGCGTGGGCTCCTTTGAAGCTACCAAAGAAAGCTACCCAAGGAGGAATCACCCCAGCTCTCCAATCCTCGGTTCTTGTGTAGAAGAAGTTTTGATTAGGAGATGATGGTGTTAATGTGGGATGTGTGTGCTCTAGATTATCCTTACATATCCGGGGAGGTGATCTCTGTCTCCTTCTAAGCTGGAACAGTGATCTTTGTCTCCCCTTAAGATGGAACATCAATCTTTGTCCCCTCACTCTCTTTAAAGGAGGATGGTGGGTACATTGGTGGAGTAAGTAGATTTGGCAGATCTGATGTCACCTCTTCACTATCAATACTTGACTCCCCTTGAAGAGGTGGCGAGTAATAGCCAACAGACTCATGAAACACAATATCTATAGTGACTATAGTACACCGAGTAGGAGGATGGTAACTTTCATATCCTTTGTGTAGGGGAATAACCCAAAAAGATACATTTGATGCTACGAGGTTCCAATCTTCTTTGTGAGTGATGATCTCGAGCATAGCAAGTATGGGTTTAAAGTATCGGTATGTATCGTATTGTATTGGCCGATATGTATCAGTATTGGCCCTTACTAATACGATACTACCGATACACTACATAGAAATTTTAAATCCTTTGTATGGATATGTATCGTATGATACATACCAATACACACCGATACATACCAGTACTTATCGATACTCTATGGAAAAATAAAAAAATCGAGGTGAAATGTATGTTTCGGTATGTACTGGTATGTATAAACCGATACAGCACGATACGTACCGATACGGTGTGCTACGTCGCTACTGTCATGTAATGGCTAAGATGGGTCATTTTTCAGCAAAACACAATTTTTGAGAGGGGTTTTTCCGTTTTTGTTCCAAAGTTGCTGCTAACCATTTCTCTCTAACTAAACTGGAAATTAAGGTTGGAAACAAGGATTTTACACCCATAAACAACTACAAACCTTGGATTCTCAATGATACTCTTTTTTTTTTTGTTTAACTGTTTATGCATATTACATGTTATATATAGTTTTTTTTAATTGTTTTTTATACAAAAGTGTATAAAAAAGTGTTTCCTATCCATTTATGTGCGTATATTTAGCATATCTTAGTGTATCTCCGATACAATACAATACCCTTTGATACGTATCTTAATTTTGATCGACTGATATGGCAATTGATACCGATACTTTAATCCTTGATAGCAAGCACATTTAAAATTTTTTGGAGGAACCAAGAAAGAAGAATCTTCTTTTAGAACATCAACAGGAGTTCAGGAATGAAGGACTCGGGATGGCATGTGGTTGATCAGGTAGGTAGCAGTGGGGATAGCATCACTCCAATACTGAGATGTGACCTGGCTGGAGAACATCATTATACGGGCAATGTCTAGTAAATGCCGATTCTTGTGTTCAACCACTCCATTATGAACTAGTGTACCAACGCAGCTAGTTTGATGTATAATCCAATGATCAACAAGGTACTTTTGGAACTGGTCCTCCATATACTCGGTTCCATTATCACTTCGAAGAATTTTCAAAGTAGCATTGAACTGTGTCTGAATCATCTTATGGAAGCGCTAAAAACAACTGAACACCTCACTTTTGTGTTGCATTATATACACCCACGTTCGTGAGTGACAATCAATGAAAGACACAAACCATCGTTTGCTAGAAATAAATGTTCGGCGAGACGGACCCCAATATCAGAGTGAACCAAATGGAGAATTAAAGAACTTCGATCTATTGGAAAATGACTGAAACGAGTTTGTTTAGCCATAGTACAAGCTTCACAAAAAATCATCTCTATTACATTGCTTAACTAATTACAGAAATGAAAGAGATAATGTCCCAAATGGAGGGTGTCCTAAACGACAATGCCATTATTGCAGATCAGAAGGAACAAAGTATAGCTGATGAGGGGTAGTAGAAACCGTAGTTGTAGGAAGACAACAATCATTAAGAAAATAGTGACCACCCTGCACCTTATCACATCCAATTGTCTTCCCCGTTACAAGATCTTGAAAAATGCAGTGGGAAGGAAAGAATGTTACTTTACAGTTTAAGTCCCTAGTAAGGCTATTGATCGATAACAAGTTACTAGTAAAATTTGGGATATGTAAAACTAATTTTAATGTGAGAGAAGAAGAACTGGAGGCCTTACTCCTCTATGACCTAGAAATGCTACTAATGGAAGGCATCAATGGTGGAAGAAATGGAGGTCTGCGAAGAAGATGGAGGCTTGCGATTTTGGGAAGAAGGCTGCGAACCCTAATGATGGAGGGCCAGTAGAGAAGGGAAGAAATCTGTGAGAAAACTCAGTTGCAGGGGAGGAGAGAAGAATCACACAAAAGAGGGGAGGAGGTCACACAACCTAGTCTTGCACCGTACCCGGCACCAAGACATTTAATTAAGTTCATTCTCAATTCTGTATCACCTACGTCAGAGAATTAGGCTCTGATACCATGTTAACAACATGAATGGGGAGAATGCTTGAATGATCTAACTGATTAGACAAGCCCTTTATTTATAATAAGCAAAGAACATAAAAAATTACAAGTATGCCCCCCATCTAGTCACCCACACTAAATAGGGTCGGTGGAGGGGGAAAGTCCCATTGTGCCCCTGCAACACTTAAACACCTATTCTAACATTTTAATACAGAAATGTATCTAACTATCACAGCCCACACCAAACTAAGAAAGTAAGTTTCATATTCCTACATCTACCCATATTTTAGGCCCATTAAAGTGGCCTATTAGGCTATTACAAAGAAAACCCATTGAACCAAAGCCTCCCCCCCATATATATGTATATAGCACAACCCAAGGCTTATTTCCACTAAAATAAGCACATTTCTCTGATTTATCTGCATCAATTTTCAAATGAATCAGTTTGTCCAGTTAATTTTTTATTAGTTGCTCTCCTATGTATCAGATCATCTGCATCGTTATGCTTCCCCTATGCAAGCTGTGTAGCCTTAGATTTCGGTGTCTCTAGTTTTCCAAGGTAAACATGGAATTCAGGTGCGAGAAACTTTCCAAAATGAAATGCAACTTAGATACCCTAGGGATGTTTGTTTAGGCCTTTTGATTAACTTCTCCAATATGCTCACAGCAAATAATACTCTACAATAATACATTATACATCTGCCCATCTAACTCTTCTGACCTGCTTACTCAATGAGGTGACAAATTACTTTTTCCATAATTTCCTTGACTAATTGAAAATTTTGGAGCAGAATTGGTTATAATTTTTATCGAGAAGATCTCAATCTTGTTGCTTGACCCATTCTCATTTTCTCTCATATTGCAGGCCTTTATGTTTTAGCTTCTGAACCTGTTCGCATCCCATGGTTTGATTCCATTTTTGCTGATATTGGTGATGAACAGTCCTTGTCGCAATGCTTATCTACCTTCTCTGGCCACTTAAAGCAGATTAGTGTGAGTCATGCGGACTTTTGTGTGTTATAATAATTAGTGTCATTAATTTTGGGCAATTCCTCCTCCCCCTCTTGACATATTTGGCTTTTGTTTTAAACCTACATATTGTATGTTACTGATAAAAAACCCACATTTGTATGGGCTATCTTAGCTGAACTGGTAGAATTTGCTCCTCTACACCACATGCAGTGTAAGTGTAACACATTTATTCAATACATGTAGCAAATCAAGACTAGTGAAAGAGAGCCTGACATAAATTAGCTTTTCCTCTCACATTACAATTAAAAATGACAGAATGTAACAAACGGATGACAGGGTGAGAAGTAATGTCACATAACAAGTAGAAAGCAATAAAGTGCATACTATATGCATTCTCGACTGAGTGTTGCCCGGGCATATACCTTGTTCAATGCAACCCCGGGTTATGGATCTCTAAATTTGGGTTGCTATGGAACCACATATAACAAATGACTCAAATTTTAAGGAGCAATGGTGTTTTCATAAATTCTCAGCACAAAAAGGACCCTATGGGAAGGAATAAAGGATTCAGGGATAAAATTGTAATTATCTTTGAGATGAAAGGCACTTTTAAGGATCTAGAATAAGAATGGTAATATAGTAAAATAAATTCAGAACCGAAGGGGGTTTTGAGTAATTTTATGTAATCCTTATTATTAAATTTCAGGAACTTGTGTCTTCTTCTACCTTAGGCCACATGAGCATGGTGGAGCCCAAGGTAAGATATCAAACTGCAGCCCTTTGAAATCCAATTCACAACTCTGAGACACCAGAGTTAGAACTGTCTGAGCTTAATGGGATGAACCAAACCTGGAGATATTGTTTAGATAGGTATGGAAGGATTCGAGTTGGACTTCTTCAATACAATGGCAAAACAGGTTAGATTTGGTGGATGCAACAACAGGGAGGCTTGTAGAGACCAGGATTCAGGCGGTTTGGGTCATTTTAGGAGAGAAGCTATCTACCAAAGTTTCACGTCGATAGGATTGGTAACCAGGGAGCTATTTCAACCTCTTTTCCAACCTCTGATAACACAAGTAGCAAGACAGAACTGGGTAGGAGTGTACCAAAATTGATCTCATTTGCTGATCCAGGCGGATAGTACCTTTGGGTCCACTTTTTTTTTTTTTTTGGGTGGATAAATAATTCATTACCAAAAGGGGGAAGTTTATACAAACTAAGCCCAATCCTTAGAAGGGGGAGAGGGAGAAAGAAGGGAGAGGGGACAAGCCCTAGGACACAACAATGAGTCAACACAAGAACAGAGCAAAGCAAGCTTGCTCTTGATAGCAAAGGAGATGGAGTCCCAAATTTGCTGGAAGGATCTTGAACTGGGGGACCATTTTCTAAGGTTATGCTCCATCCAAATGTGGTCGATAGTGGCACCAAAAGCTAACTTTCCACCACATCATAGGGAGATTTACCGGAGGACATATCCACATAGAGCCATTCCCTATTGAATGGAAGAATTCCACTGCTTCTTGGCAGATATTCAGAGAGGAGCCCTTTCCAAATGGAGGTAGAAAAAGGGCAAGAAAAAAACAGACGATCTACATCTTCTGGGGCATTCTATCAGGGAGCACGAGACGGAGAAATAGGGATCTGATGGTGGATGAGAAAGGACTATGTTGGGAGGCATTTGGGGAGGCCCACCAAATCGTGAAGCTATGACGAGGGATCTGACCTTTAAAGTTTGACCCACGCCAACTTGCGCCAAGGAGATAAGTTCCCGCGAGATCTGATGAGGTCCCAAGCCGCTTTGGATGTGAAAAGGCCCGTAGAAGAGGTAGACCAAACCGCAGTATCACCTCTACCATTTGGCCTTTTGGGAATGGAAGGCATGGCATTCCCAACAGAGTCTAACAGGGGAGAGGAGGATAGTGGTGGGGCCCAATCATTATGCCTAATGATATTTGCAACCATGGACATCTTGGAAAACCCTGAACTATACATGGATCTAGCACCAACTGCTTGAAGAACCCCTATAGGGTGCTAGAGGTCAAGCAAGATGGAGACCCCAAGAGCAATATGCCTGAGTTTCAAATCTTGCGCCAAATCTGTGAATCATCGAAATCATCAGGAGCCCTCCAAATGGAATCATTGTGTTGAGGATCAGGGAAGATCCAGTCAACTCAATACTATTCTTCTTAGCCACAAATTTCCAGATTAGCTTGAGGATGCCAACCATATCAACCTCTTTCATTCTTCTCAGGCCAAGACTACCCTCATCCTTGGGAAGATAGACAACAGCCCAGCTAGTAAGGCAAAGGAATCTAGAGGATTCCGATCCTTTCCAAAGAAACGAAGACATAAGGAACTCTATCTCTTTGATAGTGAATTGGGTACACTTTTTTTTTTAAAATCAGTCCTGCTTGAACCGGTGGTTCAGTTGGTTCAATTAAGTTGGATATTTTATTATTGCCTTTAATTTTTAAGGTCCACATCCTGTTTTCTTTTTAAAGACTTAGGAATGGTGAGTTGTAATAGGAATTGGCTAGGGGGTTTCGTAGCCAGATTCAAACACTGCTTTTATAGCTTTTATAAATTGAGACGAGGGATTCCCATAGCCCACAATTTTGTTTTTCTTAAAACTTCTGTTCTGCTCCTTTTCCTGGAGAGTTCTTACCTTGTGCGAATCAAGGTGTGATTGGTGGTGAATCCAATCAACACCTTGCAATGGGAAGCCCAAGTGCAATTGCTATTATTCTAATCTTCATTAGGGTACCATTCTGATCTTGTTAGTCTCTGCATTCTATCCATTGTTGATTCCTGTGATACCTCAGTCCTATTCTCACTAGGACTGCTGCTTTGAATGTGATCTAGAGTGCTGAATTAGATTCTGGTTGTAGAACTATTCAACCGACAGTGTCCTCTTTCATAATCTGGTCTCAAATTTCAGTTCTACTGGTCATTTCCTACAGTCCTACCTCAAGTAGGATTGCTCTTAAAGACCTGACACCTGAAATCGATACATGCTGTTTTTCTGATCTGTTGGGTGTGAATTAACAGTATATACTGATATTCTGTTTGGCTATATAAATCTGCAATTTGATCTTTATTCTGACCCCTGGTTTGAGAGTTTTAGCCCTCTCTAGTATCACTAGAGCCCCCCTATAAGTTCAGATCCAGCCATTGGACCAAGCTGAGATTTTCAGCAAAGTTCCTACCCTCTTTAAGGAGAACTCAGCGAGGATTTCAGACTGGTCTGACTTGTTGATTTCATTCTATACATTTTCTCCTAAATCTGGAAATTTGTCACTTGGTTTCAATTCATTTTTGATACTGCTTTAACCTTTAAATTTAAACTACATTAAGACCCTATTGGACCAAGTATGTGTAACTGCATCCTTGTCACTTGGGCACAAGCCATGGTGCCTGGGGACAAAAATTGCCTAGCCGCGTCTGGACTTCCTGATCATCTAAAGCAATGTCTAGGTGATGATACTAGCCTCATATGTTTATACAGTTCACTCCACTTATTGATAACAAGTCTAAAGGTCATAACCATCAATGTATAATATCTCTTCAAAGTCAAACTCCATGTATTGATCTTTTAGTAATTCTTAATTCCATATGGTAAACGTTTTTTCTGTATGGCAGTTCCACAATGGAATCAATGGACTGCACACCTAGTTATGCCTTGTGGAAGGTTGATGTGTTAATTCCATGGTTTAAGAAGTCAACCGATACAGTCGAAATTTCGACCGTATCGCAGGAGACTGATACCATTTTGCCATTGACTTTTTAAAGTCACAGGTTTCGACAAGTTTTGACGAAATTTCCCACATTTCGACCTAAATGTGGGAAATTTCGACTCTTTGGGTTGAACCAACTCTTATATAAGATACTTTTATAAGAAATCAAGCTCCTATTCTCTAAAATTCGACCCTCTCCCCTTACTTTTTTCTCTTTGAAGTGGGAAACTTGAGGAAACACTCAAGATTTCCCCCTTGTGGCCAACAAAATTGAATCTAAGCTTGGTTATTGCTTGATCCACATAAGGAAGGCAACTTGGAACAATGAGGTAAGTCCCATCTTCCTTTTTTTTTTTTTTTTAATATAATTATACATAGAGTAGAATTGAGTGTTGAGCGTTGAGAGATAACTCATAATGATGTAATATTTTTATTTTTTTGGATCATTTGTATTATGTATTGATGTAGATTGTAGACTATATATACTATAGACTATGTACTTATGTAGTATTAGACTTTCGGTCAACGACTCAATGTACATTACCGAACTTTTGGTGTGGGCCACAAGTATGACTTTACGTATATTTTTTATGAAACCAATTATGTGAATGTGTTAGAAATGTCTAAAATATGATGTACACAAAAAAGCAGGCAAAAAAAAAAAGATACATTTTGGAGGTCGAAACCAAAGTTTCCACCCAACCGGGAAAAATTCCCTGGTTTCCTCAAAATTTTCAGGTTTCGACAGAAATTTCGGTCTCCCTAAGGGTCGAAACCTGATACTTTGAACCTTGGTTAATTCTGACCATTGAATATCTATGGAATGGTTTGGGTACATGTCAAATTTCAGACCCAAATTCAATCATTTACCATCCCATATATTGGCATGCATCCTCTTGATAATCTTGGATTTTTTAATCCTGCACTCTTCCACTTGATGAACTCCGTTAAGGCTGAAACTTAACTTGTGAGCCATGGAACTTGGGCTATCCTGAATGGTGAATTTGTTTTTGTTTGCGCCAAAAAATCCAAAACATTTTTTTTTGGTGGCCAAGAAGAAACATATGTTTCATGAAGATGTAGATCGCATCTTCTTTGCCTGCCCCTTCTCCAAAGCTGTTTGGTATGGTCTTTTAACCAAGTGCTGGCCTAAGTGGTTTGAAGTCAATTTGGAATTCCATTATGTTTGAAGTCAAATCTAAGATTTCGGAGTCCCCTGGTTGATGTTCTAATTCATCTGAAATAGGTTTCTTGCAAATTCTTGGGGCCTCTCCTGCTGGAATTCTTCTGGTTAGGGATTTGTTCTGCATTTATATCTCATTGAAATGAGAGTGAAATCAGTGAATTGCCTGGCTGATGAGTTAGCTGAGACGGGACGACACATCTGATATGTTCTTGGTGTACCATATGCTTTGCAGCCTGTTTTGCTTCTTATTAAATTCATCATTGATAGACAGAAATGATGAGAAAATCTAATAAGATATTGTGCTACCATTTTCTTGTTTTTCAAACCTGTTGCAAAATATGGATTTTTCAACTTTTATGTTACTCAGTAAAAATATAAAAATATTGATAAAAAATAAAAATAACTAAATGGTGAGAGAATATTGTGCTACTAAAAAAAATTTAAAGGTCCGAAAAACGTAGTATATTCTCAGGGAATGTAGCAAGTGTGCAATGAAGAATATATTATATATTTTTTCTCCAAGTATGATGTGTTACCTAGAATCTACGACTTTTTGGATATTTTGTTGTTGAAAATTCAGAATAAAATTACATTTAAAATGCTATAAGAACATAAATCAGGCAGATATATCATATGTCAACAGAAAATACCCATACGACATCAAATAGTTCCAGACTTCTTATAGCTGTGTTTTATTCATTTTGGTATTATATGATATTTTTATAATATTTAAATAATTTTTGAATAAAATTTAGTGGGTCGGCTGGTTTCTCATATTTTGGTTGACAAATGTCCATATTTTGACTGAAATAGTGAACTTTTTATGTAAGAGTAAAATTTCAGTTGATATGATTGATGTATTACATGTATCCAAGGATTGAGGTTTTGGTTTTGACTTTTGAGACCAGTTTTGGCCACTGAGATATTTGGGGTTTGAACCAAAACCTGGGATTTTTTTGGGCCAACTAAAACCTATGTTTCCGGGCCCAATATTTTTTTTTTGGCGCTGCCTATTTTTACCATTTTACACTTATTCCATGAATTAGTTTCACCCAAAAAAAAAAAAAAAGCCCAAAATAGTACTTGTGGTTTGGACCCAAGTTTGCTAGTGTACGTTGAATGCTGCAGTACACTAGCCCTATTATAAACATTAACTTCATATAATTAAGGGGAAATTACTTATATCCACGAGATAAGAAAACTAATTACAAAATAATGTTTTAAACTTAATTTACATCCACAAGAATACACTTGAAAAATATTTACTTAATCCCCAAATCATTTAATTTTCAACCCACCCAAGATAAAAATAAAATTTAACTTATTAAAATATCTTTTTACATCACTTCTATCCATAAGCACTCATCATTTTCTATATCGAGTCTCCACCTACTCATCCTTTGAGGTTGTAAGGCAAAGCCACCACACCTCACTTCCCCACTGCCCTACCTCCCCAACCCCCCAAACCACTCCTTCACCTCTGCCCTGACCCTGCTGCCCCTCGCTTCCTTGCAACCTCGGCCCACCCTCCCCTGTCCCTGCCTAGCCCTGCAACTCCCTTCCAAGGGTCTGTTTTAACAGATTTATCATCAGTTTCACGCAGCGTGGTTCATGTTGCACTAAAATCCGTTGCACTGTCCTTTCCCAGTAGATTCAAATTTGGATCCACCAAATTGAACGTCTTGCAGGCAGGAGTATACTATCCTAGCCACGTAGATTCTGGTATGATGTTTTCCTGCTCTTCTATATGGATTCTCAAAAACTTGCTCTTCTTCTTTCTTATAATTATTTTCTTTGTTCTTTGAAGTTGAACAGTATTTTCCCTACCCACTGACCTACAATCAAACCACCTCTGTTTCTCTTAAAACCACAATCAATCTCTCTGTAACCACCTACCCATCAAGCACTCAAATTCACCCCAAACGTCACTATTTTAGCCTTCAAACCTCAAATTCTTTGAAGTCATTGAAGCGAGACTTGGATAGTTCTTATAAAATCCCCACCATAGCGTAGCCAGACCATTCAAATTTCCCACGGCATGCCTTTGTGTTTCATGAATAAGGTACTGCAGTTCACATTGGTAGATGTGAATCAGACTATATGTGTTTCTCATACAAGCAAGGAAAATACAGTCCTGAGATCAGGTTTTTTTTTACCCCCACAAAAGGTCTTTGTAATACCAAATGCTGTGGACACAGCTATATTTAAACCCGCAACAAGTAGACTCAGCTACGATAAAATTATAGTTGTGGTAAGTAGGCTGGTTTACAGGAAGGGTGCAGATTTGCTTGTTGAAGTCATTCCGGAAGTTTGCCACCTGTGCACTTTATTGTTGGAGGAGAGGGACCAAAATGAGTACGACTGGAAGAGATGAGGGAAAAACACTCTCTACAGGATTTAGAAAATGATGAGTGCTTATGGATAGAAGTGATGTAAAAGGGTATTTTAGTAAGTTAAATTTTACTTTTATCTTGGGTGGGTCAAACATTAAATGATTTGGGGATTAAGTAAATATTTTTCAAATCTATTCTTGTGGATGTAAATTAAGTTTAAAACCTACTTATCCTGTAATTACTTTTATTATCTCGTGGATCTAAGTAATTTCCCCTATAATTAGCTACAAAGAGGGGAGCGCTTAGTCCAACGGTAAGGTGCGAATGTGAAATAACCTAGAGGGGGTGAATAGGTTATAGTAGTGGATTAAAAAATTCTTCGGTTAAAATCCCCATGTATGTGATTGTAAATAAAAAATGGGGAATATAAAGAATAATCACAATCACACACGAGACAGATTTGTAGTGGTTAAACTCAACCTGAGTCTAGTCCACTCTTTACAAGTTCCACTTTTAAGGTATTCCACTAGCTCTCCCTTTCAGTACAATAGGTAGGGAGGAAAACCTTTACAAATCTCTTTCACAGGTAAAGAGGGACCTGTACAAATCTCCTTTACAGGTAAAGAGTGACCTTTTAATCTCTTTACAAGTGGAGAGAGAGACCTTATACAATCTTTTAAGGATAGAGAATCCCACACAAGCTTAAGTACAATCTAGACAAGTGTAAACAAGTTTTTAAAATGGAATATAAGTTTTGAGTTACCTCATGCGGTGCGTGATATGCATGGTTTAAAGTATCTCCGATACCGATACGATACTCTCCGATATGTGTCTTAAATTTAGCCGACCGATACGATACATAGAATTTTTAAAATCCTTTCGTATCGATATATATATATCCTACGATATATACCAATATGCACCGATACATCACCGATACACATCGATACAATACGATATGTACCGATACTCTATGGAAAATATAAAATCGAGGTGAAATATACGTTTCAGTATGTATCTATCAGTACATATCAGTGAGTATCGGTATGTATCGGTCGGTACATATTGTTGGGTATCAGTACGTATCGGTGAGTCAGTTCGTATCGATGAGTATCGATATGTACCAATACAATGCGCTACGATCATATAATAGCCAAGATGGGTAATTTTTCAGAAAAAAACATGATTTTTTGAGGGGTTTTTGTTCCAAAGTTGCTACCAACCATATGTCTCTCTAACTGAAGTGGAATCAAGGTTGAGAACAAGGATTTTACATTTATGGGACAATTACAAACCTTGAATTTTTAGTGTGATACCCTCAATTTAGTGTTTATGCATAATACAAGTTATCAATAGATTTTTTTAACAATTTTTTTATGCAAAGTGTTTAAAAAAGTGTTTCTTATACATTTATATGCGTATCTTTAGCTTATCGTAGCGTATCGTCGATACGATATGATACCCTCCGATACGTATCTTAATTTTGGCCGACCGATATGGCGACCAAAATCGATACTTTAATCCTTGCCTTCAAGTGCCTCTTTCTTCAAAGGAAAACTCCCCTTGGTGTCTCCATGGTCTCCTTACATGTCTCTCTCAAGGTTTCTTTAATCTTCTCACATAGAGTCTCTTTCCTTAGAACCTAGGGTTCCAAAGAGAGAGAAGAAGGGAGGAGACTAGTAGCTCGATCTCAAACCAACCTTATATGCTCTAATACCAAGTTAGAATATGTGGATGGGAAGGAACGATGAGATGAGTGTTGGAGGAGAAGAAGAAGAAGTAGAAGAGGGAGAATGAGAGGAGGTGATGGTATGTTGGAATATTGTGTTATGAGTAAAATCTCACTAACACCAAATATATTACTTCACTAACATATTTACGGGAAATTACACACCCTCCCTGAGGTGGGAAAAAGGAAAAAATAAAAAAATAAAACATAACAAGACAAGTTGGTAAACTACCCTTAGAGCAACATAACTAATATCTCTAAGACGATCTTTGTGCATTCTCTCCATATAAGAACTCTGAGATTTTCTACAAGTCTTCTACTTCATTCATCATTCATTATGAAGACTACAAAGGTGCATGATTTTCATATTATTGCATACTCATATAGTTGTATGTGACCATTTCTTTACAATATGTCTGATGATAGTGGACTTGGGGCCCTCTTTGGAGAGATTTCAACTAGTGCATCGAGTGGTTCTACTCATCCTACCCCCTTCGGCTTTTGATAACCTAAATACTCAAATTTTTATTGTGAAGTTGGACAACACAAATTACTTGGATTGGGCTCATTCTGTGAAGCTTTCCTTGCGGAGTAGGGAAAGCTCGGGTATGTTATAGGTACCATTAAGGTTCCTAACCCGAATGAACCGCCATATGCTATTTGGAGACTTAAAACTCCCTTGTTATGACATGGATGATTTTTTTATGAAACTTAAGATTGGAAGGTTTATGAGGAAAGAGACTGCCAAGGATATTTGGGACTGTGTTACCAAAACTTTTGATCGTGTGGGTGACTCGGCCAAAGTTTATCAACTACTCCAAAAGGTCATTGCCATGAAGCAGGGGGATATGACCATTTCTGAGCACTACAATATTGTCATTAGTCTCTGGGAAGAGTATGATCACTGTAGGGACCTCCAACTGTCCAATCCTGAAGATGAAGCCAAGGTTTATCGAATGCTTAAAAAGGAACGTGTTCTTATCCTGTTTGATGGTTTGAATCCTGAGTATGAGCCAATCCAGATACAAATCTTGGGCCGGTCTCCTCTTCCATCCCTTAATGAAGTGTATAGCTATCTACAGAGTGAGGAGACTAGGCGGGTGGCCATGGAACTTGCCCCTCCTCTTGAGCGGTCAGCTCTAACCACTAGCTCTTACAGAGATTGGCATGGTGTTGGCCGAGGTCAAGGCCACCTTGTGGAGATGACAGACGGTGTGATTATTGTGGAAAGTCTAGGCAAACCAAAGAGAGATGCCGGGTTCTTCATGGCCTTCCTCCTGGCATGCGTGGTGGATCTAGTGGTGCTCGAGGTGGACATAAAGGGGGAGCTAGAGCCCGCAGTGTTCAGGCTGAGACTGATACTATCGGTTCTACTTCTAGCATATAGGCAGAGCATAATTCCCTTACAAGGGAGGATATTGTGGCATTCCGCCGGGTCATGTCACAACTAGGGGGCTCATCATCTTCTTCACTTAGAGTGTCAGATTTCTTAGCTTTAGCCTTGCAGGTTTCCTCATCTGCTCCTTCCACAACTCCATCTTGGGTTATTAATTCTGGTGCTAAGGATCATATGACTGGTACGTCCCTTTATTATGATACGTACTCTTTGTTCCGGTAGAGATAAGGTCAAGGTTGCCGATGGCTCTCTTTCCTCCATTTCTGGTAAAGGTAGTATTCCTATTACTTCTTTCATTTCTCTTAATTCTATTCTTAACGTTCCTAACCTTGCCACTAATCTCTTATCTATAAGTCACCTAACAAAATCCTTAAACTGTTGTGTCACCTTTTCTCCTCATTATCTCTTTCAGGATTTGGTGACGAAGAGGATTATTGGCAGTGGGAGTGAGGAGAAAGGGCTCTACCTACATGAACCTCAATCCCCTTTTTTGGCTATATCTCAGTCCTATGTGTGTGGACGTACTGATAGCAGTTTTGTAGATTCTGTGATGTTGTGGCATCTATGTTTAGGACATCTCTTTTGTTGTTATGAGAAAACAGTTATCTCATTTATTTACTTCTTTTCCTAGTTCCCATGTCTTTCATTGTGAACTATGTATTTTTGCCAAACATTGTCATTCTTCTTATCCTTATCATTGTAATAGATCTACTGTTGCTTTTTATATTGTGTACTCTGATGTTTGGGGGCCTTTTACGGTTCTACTACTACCTCTTTACTTGGTTTTCGGTACTTTGTTTCATTTGTTGATGATTTTTCCCGTGCTACTTGGACTGTTCTGATGAAGCATAAGAGTGATATGTATGATGCCTTTAAAATTTTTTATCATATGATATGTACACAGTTTGACACCAAGATTAAAATTATTCATTCTGACAAAGGGGGGGGGGAGTATATGTATACTAGCCTTCAAAACTTTTTTACGGATAATGGCATTATCCATCAGCTAGCTTGTGTTAACACACCCCAACAAAATGGGATAGCTGAGAGGAAAAACTGCCATCTGCTGGAAGTCAGTAGGAGTCTTCTTTTTGGTATACATGTTCCAAAAACTTTTTGGTCTGATGCTTTCCTTACTGCTACTTTTTTTATCAACTGTATGCCAACAAAACTTCTTGGCTCTAAAACTCCTTTAGACACCTTGTGTCCTCAGTCGTCTTCTTTCTCTCTTCCCCCTGAAGTGTTTGAGTGTATCTGTTATGTCCATGTTAATAAGTCTTCTCGCACTAAACTGGATCCCAAGGCTCTTAAATTTATGTTTTTTGGCTATTCTTCCACTACCAAGGGTTACAAGTGCTATCATCCTCCTTCCAGACGAAGGCTTCTCTCTGAGGATGTCACTTGCCTTGAGTTTGCACCCTTTTTTGCACCTCATCAACATCATTTTCAGGGGGAGAATAATGGGAGTGAAAAGGCTACTGATGAAATCCCTTTCCTTTCCCCATTGCCTATCTCTCCTTTATGCTTGACATTGGAAAACATAAAGAGGTGGATATTATTGATGTTGGTGATCATTCAAGAGGTGGTTCAGGTTCAGGTCATGAAAAGGTGGACAATGTGTACACAAAGAGGAACAAGAAGACCTGCAAAGAGTCCTCTTTGAATCCAACTCCTGAGATCCACCCTCTTTCGTCAGGTAATATCCTTCCTTCCTCATCAAAGTTAGATCTTCCTATTGCAATTAGGAAGGGAATGTTTCCTATGACTCTGTCTCCCCTACAGGTGTTGCATTTACTATTTCTCTCTCATTTGTTTCTATTCCTAAGAATGTTTCTGAAGCTATGTCTGACCCTAAGTGGAAGCAAGCTATGACTAAGGAAATGATGCCCCTCGAGAAAAATTGTATACGAAAATTGGTTAACCTCAATTGGGAGAACTCCAATTGGATGTAGGTGGACCTACATAATCAAGTACCAGTTAGATGGTACTATTGAGAGGTACAAGGCAAGGCTGGTGGTAGGAGGGTACAATCAAGTGTATGTGATTGACTATCAGGAGAGATTTGCTCCTGTGGCTACGCATAACACCATAAGGGTACTTTTATCCCTGGCAGTTAATAAGGACTGGCCATTGTATCAATTGGATGTGAAGAATGCTTTCCTACATGGCTACTTAAAAGTGGTGGTGTATATGTAAACTCCTCCCGGCTTTAAGTTTCCTTCAGCTACAGGAAAGATGTGTCTTTTCAAGAAGGCTCTGTATGGTCTTAAACAATCTCCAAAGGCTTGGTTTGGAAAGTTCAGATAGGCCATTCTGAAAAATGACTATTCCCAAAGTCAGGCTAACCATACTTTGTTCACTAAACGTGGTGATGGCACTGTTACTGTCTTGATTGTCTATGTTGATGACATTGTGGTAACTGGTGATGATAGAGATGATATAGCCAAGCTGAAGAACTACTTAGCCCAACAATTTGAAATCAAAGATCTGGGACCCCTAAAGTACTTCTTGGGGACTGAAGTGTCTAGATCCAAGAAGGGCATAAATATATGCCAAAGGAAGTTTATCCTAGACCTATTGAAAGAAACAGGAATGATAGGTTGCAAATTACAAGTTCTCTTATTGAGCAAAATCATAAGCTGGGAGAAGATGCTGGCCCTTTGATGGGGACATCAAGGTGTACAAGCGCAAGAAGAAGAAGAAGAAACAGCCATCTTTGTGGCTAGAAGAATAGAAAGAAGAAGAAGAAAAAAGGAGGAAGAAGGAAAGCTCAATCCAGCCATTCCAACGCTGGATCAGGTCCCTTTCTCTTTCCAGATTTTAGAAGATCTTGTGGGCCCCATTAGTTATTAGTTTAGTAGTTTATTTGTAGTATATTCTTTTCCTTGTTAATCTTTTAATTAGTTAGGAAACTACTTTATTGGTTGATTAGTTTTTAGGAAGTCTTTATTTACTAGTCAATTGACTCTTTTTTTTTTAGTAACTAAATTGATATTTATGTAATGGCTTAGGCCACGGTTGAATAAGGAATGTTAATTAAAAAAAAAGCCAAGAACAAACCCCCACCCCTCTCACGGTTCTCTCTCTCTCTCGTTTTCTCACTTTTCTCTCTCGCCTCTTTCTTCTCTCAGCCTCTCGGCTCTCTCTTGTCTTGCCTCCCTCTCTTTTCTTTTCATTCTTATTTTTCTGCTGCTGTTTTTGTTGCTACTGATCTCCCCTTTCGATGTTCACTGTTGCTGCTACACACTGCTGCCCCTTACCTCACTGCTACTGCTACACACTGCTGCCCTTACCTCACTGCTGCTGCTACACACTGCTGCCATTACATCACTGCTGCTGTTATACACTGCTGCCATTACATCATTGTTGCTGCTACACATTGCTGCCATTACATCACTGCTGCTGCTACCCTCGGTTGCTGCTACTCTCGGTTGTTGTTTACTCTCCGTTGGTGCTGACCTCTCTACAATCGGCTGGACTTGTCTTCATCAACTAAAGGTGGATTGCTTCTCTTTATTTTGGAGGACCTTGATCTCTTCTTTTCTCCTCAGATCTGAACAGCAGTATGGTAAAACACTAAACTAAACCCTCCCCACTTCCATTAATCCCTATTATATATTGCAGCCCATTGACATTGAAGCCAACCTTTGCCCTTTGTTTATGCCTATTTTTACCGGTTGTTTTATGTTGTTTCGTCACTGCTATATCTCCAAAGAACCCTTGCTGATTTTCTATTTTAGTTGGTTGCTAGAGGACATTGATTGTTTGCATATCTAATTTGGGTGTCTAGATTGATTTGTGCTGAACCTAACATTCGTATGTCATTTGTTCCCTTCCCCATGTCCCCACTTGAAACTTAAGTAAGAATTTATGTGTTTTTCCATCTAGATTATTATTGCTTTTGGCTACTTTGTTTATTAGTCTCGTTTTATCTTGCATGCTTAATCTTGTTTGCTGAGTTTCTTTGGTCCTATCTACCTAAGCCCCTTGAGTTAACCCTACCTAGTTAGTTAATCTTGTAGGAGACCTAGTCACCTAGGAACCCCCTACATCACCCTTTTCTTATTGATGCAGGAAAATATCAGAGGCTAGTTGGGAAACTTATTTATTTTTCCTTGACTTGCCAGACATTACTTATGTAGTGGGGGTGGTGAGTCAGTTTATGCATGCTCCCAAGAGTGGGCACTTAGATGCGGTATACCGCATTCTCTGGTACTTAAAGTCCTCTCCAAGAAAAGGATTACTTTTTTCCAAGCATAACCACATAAGGATAGAAGGCTTCACTGATGCAAATTGGGCTGGCTCAGTCTCTGGCAGGAGATTTACATCAGGCTATTGTACATTTGTAGGGGGAAACGTAGTCACATGATAGAGCAAGAAACAACCTGTGGTGGTTCGATTTAGTGCAGAGGCAGAATTTAGAGCTATGACTCATGGAGTGTGTGAGTTTCTCTGGTTGAGAAGGTTGGTCCAAGAGTTGGGATTTGATAGTGAGGCACCTATGAGGCTTTATTATGACAATAAAGCTGCCACAAGTATAGCCCACAACCCTGTGCAACATGACAGAACAAAACACATGGAGGTGGACAGATACTTCGTTAAAGAGAAGATTGACTCTAGTTACATATGTACCCCTTTTGTGCGGACTGGAGATCAGTTGGCTGATATCTTCAGAAAGGGTCTTCTTTATCATCAATTTAGTTTTCTGTTGTCCAAGCTGGGAATGTATGACATTTATTCTCCAGCTTAAGGGAGAGTGTTAGAGATATTAGTTATATTGCTTTAAGGGTAGTTTAGTAACTTATCTTATTATGTTTATTTTTTTCCCTCCTTAGGGAGGTATGTGTAATTTCCTGTAAATATGTTAGTGAAGTATTATGTTTGGTTTTAGTGAGATTTTATTCATAACACACCATTCCAACATACCATCGCCTCCTCTCCTTCTCCCTCTTTTACTTCTTCTTCTCCAACTCTCATCTCATTGTTCCTTCCCATCCACATATTCTAACTGATTGAACTCAATTAATTATCACCCTTCCTTACTTGTTAGCTTTTGATAATGATGCTCAATAGATAGATTAATTGTATTTTTAATGAGCTGCAAGTGGGGTATTTTTATGGGTGATTAAATGTCTTAAACAAGGTATGATAATTAATTTTGCGCAAAAATTGTCTTAATGGACACTTTTTGTCTCTACCGGTAACTGCCAGAGTTACTGGTAGGATCCGGTGGTTACCAGATCATATAGCCATGGGGGTAATAGATCTGTCAGGATAAAAAATATAGCTGTTGGAAGGATTACAGACCATCTGGTAGGCATTCGGCTAGCTGGAGACATTATTGGTAGGCATTCAGTAGGGTACCGGCAGGGTTTCATAGGTACCAGTTGACTGCTGTTGGCCTTGGTCTGATGAGTTCATTGTAAACAGAACTCTACTGGTAAGGGTTCCTACCGGTAGTTACTGGCAGGCCCCTAGATTTTGGCTTAACTTACTACTGTTACTAAAACAGTCTTAACTTCCTTATATGGAGTCCGATTGACCCGGTTCCACAACTCAAAGATCTACACTTTTGCAGTTGAAGTTGACTTTAAATTCAGTCATTAAAAATGACTAAAATTCCCTTAAGTAATTACCTTGCTGTTAACTCAACACGAAGTGTGACTTGGCATTGCTAACACTCCTTGGGTCTTAAGGCATTGTCAATAGGCACCACCTAGAGTCATACTAGTGTACTTTACAATGCACGTATGCAAAATTAAATGCGGTGTAGTGTGTGCAATGTGTGTGCTATTACATAAGACTCTACACAATAGGTCTTCTATATTGACTTCTTGTAGACTTGTCATTTGCATCTTCGCATTGTCTTGTATACTTGACATCTTCACATCCTTAATGCATGAGGTTGACATGATCTTCAAGAGGTCTTCATGTCTTGATATTTGAGGTCTTGAGGTCCAGCATCTTAAGGACTTTGTTACTCGTGTCATGTTAAGGATCTTACCTTCACATATAACTTGGTAGTCTGGTAGATCATCATTAGTATTTACATTTGTTTGTTATCATCAAAACCAATATGGAGTTGGTACTCCGGAGGTGAGTGGGTATCCCCAACAGAATATTGCAACCTGGTGGTCAAGCGGTCGAAACATTCTCTCAACATTCTCGGGGTAAGGCTGTGTAGTTGTCGCCCCCCGGACCTCACACATGCTGGAGCCTCGTGCAACGGGTACACCCTTTTTACATATAATTAGCTATTGGAAATGTAAATATCCAATTAAAACAATCAAAAGATACATTAGGGTATAGAACACTCACCACTCAATAAATGGACTATCTTGGTGGGTCTAATCCACTAGTTTTATACCACTGAAGATGTCGGTGATGCTCCTCTGAATGAATCACATATGAATCCCATGACATTTTTTGTGCCCAACAATATGTATTTGTACTAATTCTTCCAAAAACTAGATTTGAGGAAAAACCATGACCTTCGAGCTCCAATCATGCAAATCCAAGCTATAGAAGGGTTGAATGAGTAGAAGAATGTAAAATTTTCGTAAAATCCCCCTTGGCAATGTTGAACTTTTGAAACTCTCTGCTCTTGGTTGAAACTGAGTGTTGAAACTTGTGAAACCTATCGAAACAAGGTCTAAACCTGGTACAAACCAGTTTCGACCCTTGTTTTCATCTTTGACAAGGTTGACTTTGAGTTGTCTTGACCGAAGAACCATGCATGTATCCCACCCAAATATTATGATTACTTTCTCAATTAAATATTTCACTACACTCTTGGTCAGATGGAAAAAGGTTGGTATATTTCTTCCAAAATATGTTAAAATTTTGTACCTTCGCATAAAACTCTTGTGAAGTGGTTAGCAGCATGTCAAAGAATATTATCAACATGAGAAAATCTTAATCTGTGAAGTATTGAATAATTTTAAATTTTTTTTGTATTGCAGTTATATTTATTAATTATTATTTTTCATCCAAATTATCTCTTTTATCATCATTTGCAGGCAATTCAAATACAGTCAACAAATAAGTCATTGGTATTATTAGATGAAGTAAGTATTTCAACCTCCTCTTTCTTCAATCTGTCTTCATATTATGGTTGGGATTTTAAACTTCACTCGTTATGAAGAGCCAGTTCATGGATATGATCTTGATATTGTTCTCTACAAAGCTTTACGATAACCTTGTGATCCTCAGTCTTCTTCTTCTTCTCTGTTATTTTATCTTTATTTTCTTCACACTTCAATCCTTATGAATGGTGTGACTTGGGAGCATCCAATCAGACAACCAACAACGCCATATCATTGTTTATGAAGGTGACATATGTAAAATGCTTGGAACATATTAGCCACCTCAGCTATGAGTGGTGCATCCTAGCAAGAGTCTCTAAAACAACTATTTCCATCTATTTCTTGGGCAATTTTTTGGAGGTCAAACCTCACCTTGTTAATGTAGTTTTGCTGCTATTTTATAAGTTAATTCACTTACATTCTCATGAGGTCAAGGTGTTTCATGTCTGGGCTATATGAGAAAGTTATGCGTGGCTTATTAGAAAGGGTTAAAAAATTATGGAATTTTTACTAGTTTCCCTCTTGTTGGAGTAAGTAATTGAGTGTCTTTAAGGGGTTTGTTGAATTATCTGTGGCATCATCTGAGGTTTTCTTAAGATGTTTTTATTTTCTATGTAGTTTTCTCTATTTGTAATTGATGGTGCCCTTTTGGTATTAACTGCTGATATGCTTTAAACAAAGAGGAATGTTGAAACTGGGTAGATTTAGCAAACCATATTTAGTTGGGTCTTGAGGCTATCCTGAGTTAAGTTGAATATGTAGCCCTTTGAGACTTGTATTAATTTCTGGCTTGTCACATGATTGCCTATTTATGTTCTATGCTATTACGGTAGATTCTCATGAATTAACTGGTCAATGTCAATACGGCTGCTATAGCTATTTTTCACTGGTTAGCTACAAGACATATGGAGAATGCAAATCCAGTAAAAAAGACTGCTATTCTCATGTTTCCTGCCAATTGTTCTTCCTGTCTCCAAGTCCTAGAAGGCACAATCTGAAAAGACAAAAAGAAGAAGAAAAATAAGAAAAGAAAAGAAAAGAAAAAAGACTTTGCAATTCGTGAAAGTTGGGAACATGTACAATAGAGGATGAGGGCATGGAAAGACCAAAAGAGAAATAGAAATGTGTTCCTCACCAAACAAAGAATAACATCACTAGCACCAACAGAATTTTTATTGTGCAAACAATTCACATCTATTGAATCTGGATGTGAAGATGCCTTCACTATTCAAATGGCACTAAAAATCATCGTGGTTTTTATTTTTTTATTTTTATGAATAAATAAATTCATTACCAAGGAGGAAAGAATATACAAGGGGGGGAGGGGATCATAAGCTACAAAGCACCGGACAAGGGCTCGGTGCCACAAGCCACACTAGGGGGAAACATCAATTTGGGGGGGGGGAGATAATAGAGCCAGGGAGACCCCAGGACACAACAGAATGCCTATTCCTTAGAGTGTCGGCGATAGGGCGATGCAGATGACTGAGGCAACCAAGTTTGGAGCTAACATCAAAGTAGATGGCTTTCCAAATCTTATCAAACAAACGGGAGTTGGCACTCCATCCACTCTGATTGCGTTCCATCCAAATATGACTGATTGTAGCACAAAAGGCATGCTTCCCAGTTGTATCACAAATAGAGGGCCCACAGAAAGTCATGTCTACCCAGATCCACTCTCTGTTCAATGGAAGGATAGGTCTGTGGGAAGGCCAGCCGAGGTTGAGGACTCTCTTTTAGATGGTAGAGGAGAAGGGGCAGGAGAAGAAAAGATGGTTGACATCTTTAATGCCATTCCAATAGAGACAATAGGCACGGGGGGCCTAGATGTGACGATGGAGGAGGAAGGATTGCATGGAGAGGCAGTAGGAGAGGGTATACCACCCAATGAAGTTTTGGCGGGGGATGTGACCTTTAAACTAGATGATGTTTCTCTGGATTAAAGGAGCTTTGAGCCGAATGAGGTCCTAGGCAGACGCTGATGAGAACCGCCCAAAGAGGATGGGGTCCAGAGGACAAAATCGCCTCTTCCTCTATGGCCTGGGGGACGGAGGCCCAGAGATCAGCAATAAGGGGAGAGGAGTGGGGGGAGTCCAAATGCCCTGAGTTAGGATGGAGGAGACTTTGGCAGACTGGGGAGTAGATAATCCTAGGAGAGACCAAAGGAAGGAGGATACCGGAAGCGTGCCAAGGGTCAAGCAGAGGAAGGTCGTGGTACCATCGCCGATGGAGCATTGAGCAAGAGATAGTGCCCATGGCAATAGGCTTGGAGGAGAGAATTTTACGCTAGATCCAAAAGGAATCAATGGGAGGAGAGACAAACCTGATTGAATTATTTTTAAGGAGGGTGGAGTTGACCCGAGACACCTAGATACTGCTGCTCTTCGAGGCAATCTTCCAAGTGGGCTTGAAAATGCCAGCATTGTTGACATCTTTAGGTCTCCTAAGGCTAAGCCCACCTTTGGATTTGGGAAGACAGACTGGTGAAGGAATTTGGAGGCTTCAACTCCTTTCCAAAAGGAGCAAAAGAGATTCTCTATAGATTTGGAGACGAAGGCTAGAAGCACAAAGATACTAGTCCAATAAAGATACATGGATTGGAGAACGGAGTGGATAAACACAAGATGACCAGCATAGGAGAAGAGTTTGACATTCAAGAGTTGGAGCCTTTTCCTCAGCTAGTCAAGGATAGGGGAGCAGTGGTGTGCAGAGAGCCTAGAGGTGATAAGAGGGAGACCAAGATATTTGATAGGGAAGGAACCAAGGGAGAATCCAATAATCTGAAGGAGGGACTGGGTGGAATACGAAACAACAGAGAGAAAGAGAGTGCATTTATGCAGATTGATACGGAGGCCAGAGAAGGACTAGAAGAGATGGAGGGAGGACATGATGGAAGAGATGGAGGCTGGATCCGCCTTGGAGAAGATCATGAGATCATCAACAAAGGCAAGGTGAGTGAGGAGGAGTTTGCATTTGGGGATGGGGGAGATGAGATGAAGGTCAGTGGAGGATTGGATAGAGCAGGAGAGAACCTCGAGGGCAATGAAGAAAAGGAAAGGGAAGAAGGGGCAACTTTGTCTGGTACCAACCCAGGAGGGGAAGTAACCAGCCGGCTACCATTGATGAGGGTATAAAAGGAGGGGGAGGAGATGCAAGAGAGGACCCAATGGACGAAAGACAGCGAAAGGGACATTTGGAGCAAGACTCGAGAGATGTAGTCTCAACGGATAGAGTATAGAGTCGAAAGCTTTATGGATTTCAATTTTAAGCAGGGCAGCAGAGGAATGGGATTTTCGATCAAAACCTCTAACAATCTTGTGGCAGAGAATGATACTATCAGCAATACTCCTTCCCATAATGAAGGTAGATTGTAAAGAGACACAAGGGAGTCGATGACTCTCTGGTTATTTATTAATGTTGATTTGAGGAATTGAGTTATGTCAAATAGACACCAGCCCCTCTTTATTTTAGTGGCGTAGAGAATGTTCTAGAATATTACAAGGACCAAAATACCCTTAAAGACTGAAACACCCTTAAAACCCCACATTATAACACTCCCCCTTAAGTTGGTGCATGCATATCAAACATGTCCAACTTGCTGACAATAGGATATAAAAGTTTACTACTAAGACTATTAGTATATCAGCTAACTTAGCTTCAGAAGACACAAAGGGAACACAAATAATGCCTTGTTCTAGCTTCTCCTTTGTGAAGTGACGACCAATTTCCACATGCTTTGTCTGATCATGATGAACTAGATTGTGTGGAATACTGAGTGCTGACTTACTGTCACAATATACACGCATAGGAAAATCAAAAGGAACATATGCCATAGGCCATGGCTAGAAACTCTGCTTCAACAATAGATCTTGTAACAACCACTTCTTGCTTTGCCAAGTGACAAGGTTATCCCCAACAATAGTACAATATCCAGAGGTTGACCTTCTATATCATCTATGCAACCAGCCTAGTCTGCATCAGTAAATGCCTTAATACGCAAATGACCTTGTGTGTAGAGAACAGAACCCCTTTTCCAGTGGCAGACTTCAAATACCTCAAAATTCAAATATAGCCTCCATATATGTTGAATAAGGATCATGCATATATTAGCTTATCAAACTAGCAACGAAGGCTATATCGGGTTGAGTATGAGAGAGATATATGAGTTGTCCAAACAGTCTCTAGTAGCAGCTCTTGTCTACAGGTTTGCTATCTTTGTCCTTGAGGTATGAGTCAGAGAGAAGATCAAGAGTATTTGGGAGAGGAAGATACCTTGAGTTGAATGGGATACCTTAATACCTACGAAATACCTTAGATTCCCCAAGTCTTTGATTTCAAACTCTGTGCCCCAAATAAGTTTTTTTTTTTCTTGTTTGAATAAGAAATGCATTGAAAGAACACGAGAAGGAATATACAGCCCTTGGGGGAAAAGAAAACAAAATTCACAAGCCAAATGGTAACAAGATGAAAGAAATGCTCAACTAGTCAGGGGGGAGATCAAGAGAGAGGATAATAGTCCTTTGGAGACCCAGGAGACAACAATAAGCCTATTCCTTGGGAAGTCCCTAACAGGATTGTGGGGTAACACATGGATCTTAGAACTAATATCAATGAAGATGGCTTTCCAAATCATATCAAAAGGCCTAGAGTTGGAAGTTAATCTTCAGAGGTTGCGCTCCATCCTCCATCCAGATGTGGTTGATAGTTGCACTAAAGGAGAGCTTGCCAATGGTGTCACAGACGGAGTTTCCATAAATGGTCAGGTCAATCCAAAGCCATTCCTTGTGGAGGGGAAGGTGGCGTCTTCTAGAAGGCCAACTGTTAGTAAGAACTTTTTTCCATAAGGAAGAAGAGGTGATCTACATCTTGAACTCCATTCCAGCAAAGGATGCAAGGAGGGACTTGGATGTGGTGATGGATGAGAAAGGATTTGATGGGGAGGCAATTGGAGATGGCCCACTATGCAGCAAAGCGATGGCGAGGGATGCGACCTTTGAACCTGATGATTTTGGACCAAGGGGAAGGGGTGGATAGGATTTGGATGAAATCCCAAGCCGAGGAAGATAAAAAGGCACCAGAGGGGAGAGGGATCATATGATTTTGTCACCAAATCCATGATGGCCTTGAGGAAGGGGGCAAGGCGGACAGATGCTCGAAAGAGGGGGGAGGGAGGAGGGGACCAAACGCCATTAGAGATGATGGAAGCTACTAAGGAATCTTTGGGAAGCCCAGAAGAACACACTGTTTTAGCTTCAACCACGTGGAAAAGAACTCTAAAGGGGTGACAATTGTTAAGCTAAAGAGAGGCAGTGGAACCATCATAGATGGAATAATGGGTGGCTTGGGGGGCAAGAGGATGAGTATATCAAGAATTTTGCACCAAACCCAAGAAGCATTAAAGGAAGGAGAGAAAGCCGAAGGGAATCTTTTATAAGAAGGTGGGAGTAGACCCAAGAGTTTTAGAATACCTGTAGCATTAACATCGCAAATTTTCCTCAGCTTGAGCCCTCCATTTTTGGGAAGGCAAACAGAGGACCAATGGATGGGATGGAGAAATCTGGTAGAGTTTTCTCCCTTCTAGAGGAAGTAGCCAATGAGAGATTCAACATCTTGATGGTATACTAGGGAAGACAAAAACCCCAGACAAAAAACAGAACAAGATTAGATAACAGATCAATGAGCTGAGGGTGACCAACATAGGAGAGGAGCTTACCATTCCAGAGTTGGAGGTGCGTGGAATCGAAGACACCAGTAAGAAAGAGGTGGGAATTGAGGATGTTTGAAGAGAAGCCTAGAGAGATCTTGGAAGGAATGAAGGGATGACATGATAGAGGAACGGATAGGGGATTGGATTTAGAGAGAATCATGAGGTCCTTGGCAAAGGTCAAGTGAATGAGGTTGAGGGATTTGCAATAAGGGAGAGGGGAGATGAGGTGAATGTAAGTGGAGGATGGATGGATCTAGAAGGGACTTTGAGGGATAGCCTTGGTGAACGCCAACCGAAGAGGGGAAGTAGTCGGCAAGACTACTGTTACCCACATAAGTTTTGAGATGAGTTATCTTATGAGTATTGGTACTAGTGATCACAATATAATCGACATAAACAATGAGAATAATGATTTGCTCCCCTGACTTCTTGATGAACAAAGTGTGATCAACATTACACTGTTTGTAGCCAGTGGCCACTATTTCCTTGTGAAACCGACCAAACCAAACTCATGAAGATTGCTTCAAACCATATAAAGCTTGTTTCAACTTGCACGCCTTGCCTTGAGTCTGTTGAGAGGTAAATCCATTAGGGACATCTGTATACACTTCGTCTTCACGTTCACTATGAAGGAATGCATTTTTCACATCAAGTTGTTGTAGATCCTAGCCACAGTTGACAAAACATGAAATTATAACTACGACAGGCTCATTTTTGCAATTGGAGCAAAGGTTTCCTTGTAGTTAATGCCATATGTCTGAGTGAATCCTCTTGTAACTAGTCTTGGCTTATATCTGTCCACAAAAAGGAGAAGACTCGACAGCTGGAGTAGAAAGACTTGGATCTAGAGAATATGGCTGACTAGGCTCAGTGGTGGCAGGAGGGTCGACTTGCTTATGCCGATTACGGATATACACATGATGGCTTGGACTGTTCCCTCTGGTCTAAAATCGATCCTTGCGGTTCTTAGCTGGTCACACCTTCCTTAAGAACTGTATCATCTACATCCACTGTAGTAATAAGAGGCCATCTTCCAGTATGCTAGACTTCCCTTGAGAGGTGCAGGAGATGGGTAACAGGCTTCCAATTCGTGGAACACAACATCCATAGAAGTGTACATTCGTCGAGTTGGAGGATGGTAACAACAACACTGCTTCTGAGTGGGACAGTAACAAAGAAAAATGCAACGAAGCCCTCGAGGACCAAATTTCTCATACAGTTGGTGATTACGAGCAAATGCCACATAACCAAACACCTTTGGAGGAACTACAAATGATGAGGTTCCATGAGAACCTCAACAGTACATCACGATGCCGAAACACGACAGGGCATCCGATTAATGAGATAAGAATTCTCTATAGGCACATTAGTGTGCCTTCTTTTTGTTGTCTCTATTGGAATGCCACAGAGGACATTGATCATCTCTTCTCCTCCTACCCCTTCTCCCCCACCTGAAAGAGAGTCCTCACCACCTGTTGGCCTTCTAGAAGAATTCTCCTTCCCCTTTGTAAAGAATGGATTTGGGTGGATATGACTTTTGTTGGTTCCTCTTTCTGTGACACTGCCGGAAAACTTGCTTTTTGCGCCACCATCACTCACATTTGGGTGGAGCGGAATCTCAAAAGATGGACTTCAAACGCTTGCTCCTTTGACATGATTTGAAAGCCATCTCTTTTCATGTCCACCACAAGCTTGCCTTCAGTAGTCTAAAGCTGGTTAGGGACTCCCCAAGGAACAGTCTTATTGTTGTGTCCTGGGGCCTCCCTCTTTCCATTATGTATTCGCCCCCACCCCCTTGAGTGTTTGTGGCCCTTTTTGTGCTTTGTTTTGCTGTTTGAGCCTCCTCCCTAGGATTTTTCCCTCCTGTATCCTCTTCCCCAAAGATACTCCTCTAGTGATCTTCCCCCCTTTTCTCCCCCCTTGTATTTAGTTTTCTTGTCTTCGGTAATGAATTATTTATTCATAACAAAAAAAAAAAAATGGGATAGACTGCTAAGAGAACTGCATCACTCCAATATTGAGGGGGAATATGAGTCTAAAGAATCAGACACTGCACCACTTCCAATAAATGGTGGTTCTTGCGTTCGGCTACTGCATTGAGCAAGGTTGTCAACACAACTAGTTTGATGAAGAATTCCTTGATCAACTAGGTACAACTAGAAGTCCCCATCAGCGTATTCTTTGTCCTTGTCAGAGTGGAGAATCTTGACCTCAGCATCGAACTGAGTTTGAACTACAAGTAACAACATCCAAAACCTTATCCCAACTTAATGGGGTCGACTATATGGGGATTCCAAGCAAGGACGAGCGCAAGGATCCATGTAAAAAGATTGACAGGTTATAGCTAAATAGCTAATTATAATAAGTGATGGCTGTCAACTTGATGCACCACTATAAATTAGCCAAATGCTTATAACAATAGACTATAATAAGGTATGGGTTGTCTACTTGATGTACCATTTAGATTGGTCAAGCCAAAGCGTTCTACATGCATTACGGCCACCACCAAGATAATCCATCACCCTACCTACTTTCATAGAAGGAGGAATGAGATAACGAATTCTTGATAACGCTGCTAAGCACAAAAGTTACAACTCGAATTGAGTCTAAACTATTTTATGAAATTGCTTAAAGCAAGTTGAAACATCACTCTTCTGACGTAACAAATAAATCCAAGCAGTGCGACTGTAATAATAAATAAATGTAACAAACCACTGGTGGCCAGTGTTAGATACACAACGGGGAGGCCCCTGAACATCAAAAGAAATTAAATTAAATGGAACTAAATTTCTATTGCCTAAAATAGGATAAACAGATCTAGTTTGCTCGGCAAAAACATAAGTGTCACAAAAGAAATTGTTGAGTTTTAGTAGTTAGGGAATTTTAGTCTTGTCATATGCTTTTATGTATTAGGGCTTAATCAACGTGGGGTACAGGGGTATTCCTATCCTTGCGCAAGTGTTGAATCTTATATATATCAAGGGACTGACCTGTGGCAGACCATTCTGGTCAGAGCTGCAGTTTAGTTCCCCTTTTTGGGACTGGTTTGTGCTCTCACCTCTCTCTTCTCTTCTCTCTTCTGTCTTCTTCTTTTCTTCTTCCCTTTTTCTTTTTTTCTTGGTTTGATTGCAGGATTCTGGAATTATAACATGGTATCAGAGCTTCTGTGATCAAACATAGGGTTTATACAACATTCCTCTCTGCTGATTTCTTCCTCCCGCTGAACCTTTCTGGTGTGCAGCCACCTACTGCTGCATTACTATGGATTAAATCACGTGGAGTGATTATTTTTTGGATCATAATATGATACTATTGACTGAAGCTTGGAGATGTTGGATCGATGCCACCAATATTCTGCCCTAATTGATATTTAACAGGTTTTTGCTCTAATCGATTTTATCAGGGTTTTATATCTCATTGATTTTTTTGTCCCTGTGGCTTTGGTAAATTTTTCCTTGGTGATGACTATGGTGGGAAGGTCTTGATAATATGGATCTATACTAGAATCATCCATTTTTATAGTACTATAGAGATCTTCATACAGGTTATTCAATATTTTATTATCCCTATTTTTTGGTTTCTCATTGCTAAGACCAAAACTACCCCTGTTGCCACTACATCTTCCTCGGACAATGCGAATGTCCAGATTACCTCTATCAAGCTCAGAGGGAGTTTGAACTACCGACTTTGGGCTCAATCTATGAAGGTTTATCTTATGGCTAAAGACAAACTTCAATATACTACCTCTGATCCTCCTCAGTCGTCTGATAAGGGATATAATGACTGGATGAAGGAAAATGCATTAATTTTGATATGGTTGTGGAATAGTATGGAACATGATGTCACTGCCAATGTACTATTGCAAGAGGGGTATGGGATGATTTGAAGGAAACCTACTCCCAGGAGAAGAATGGCTCGTATCTATGAAATCTATGAGAAGATGTTCCTATTTTGCCAATTTGATTAGTCTTTATCAGAATACTACAGAATTTTCAGGGGAATGGTTGAAGAACTCAATGTCTTCCAACTCTTGACTATAGATATTGACAAGCTCAAAGTTTAGCATAATGAATTCTTTGTTTCCAAGTTCTTAGCTGGCTTGAATAATGACCTGAAGGCAGTGAAGGGTCACTTACTTGCTGGCGACACTGTCTCTACACTGAATGATACCAACGCCCGACTTCAACGCATCACATCTTCTACAAAATCTGATCAGTCCACCAAAGACAATTCAACCTTTCTTGCAAACTGTGGACGTGGTCGAGGTCGAGGTCGAGGTCGAGGGGAAGGCCGTTTATCTGTTCGTCAGGGTTCTAGTGGACAACACTTTGATCAAAAACGGCAATCTGATCATTCCTCTCACCAGTGCTCTTGTTGTGGGAAGTCCAACCATGCTGTAGAGACTTGTTGGGCAAAGCATAGCAAGCCAAAGCCTAGTTAGCAATTTGAATTATTTGGCCGAACCAAAATTTTCCGAATTATATGAAAAATTATGACCATATCCGATTAAAAATAAAAAACAGTAAAATTTGCAATTTTTTCTAATTTGAGTATGAAATGCGATTAAATCGGGCCGAACCGAATTATTCGGTTCACTTAAACCCACTTAAAAAAAAAAAAAACCACTGGACCGAAATAGGGTTTTCCACTTTTCCCATCTTCTTTCTCCCTAATTTTTCACCTCAAGACTCAACCGCTCAAACCCTCTATTTTGCATCTAACGGCTACCTAAGGACACGAATATTGTTGAAGTCTTGAGCCTCTCGAATCTCTTCTCTGCTGGTTGCAGGCACACGAACACAAGTATGTGTTCTTAACCTTTTTTTTTTTTTTTTTTTTAGTGTTTAGATCTTCAAGCTTTGAATCTGAATCCTTCATTCCTTCTAACACCAGCCTATGGTCTTTGTTGCTGCCGAAAATCTGTATGAGCTGATCCTGCACAAGCACCGAAGGCAGAGGCCCGGAGGTATCTCCTGGATTAGTCCTCCGACGCCCAAGTTAGAGACCGACAGAACAGTTTTTTACAGGAGTAATGGTGTGGGTCTCATTTCTTACCTCTCCCCTCCTCTCCCGCTCTCTCTTATAGTGCTTGGGGTTTAGGGTTTCCTTTTTGGAGTCTCCCTCGGGTCCGCCTTTTTCCCTTTCTGAGTCCTACTCAGATACGTCCTATCCCCTTCGGTTGGGGAATATTCTCTTCACGCTGTTTACGTGGTTAGAGTCCTTGCGGCCTCTATCAGGTGAGCGGCATTTGTCCTTCCCTTGGGTACCATGTGTTCTTACCTGACTAGGCAATTAGTTTGTCCGTATCATCAGCCCCCTTACTTCCACTAGGAGGCTCTTATTGTGGGAGTAATCATATCTTTCGTCATTTTCTTTCCCATCCATATGTCGCCTAGGCCTTATTCTTTCGGCCTCGGCTTTCGTGTCGCCCGTGACTGAGACCTTCGGTCAGGCCCGCTCAGCCCTTGCCTGAGCCCCCAACCGAGGTGTGACCTTCGATCAGGTCAGCTCGGCCTTAGCCAAAGCTCTCAACCGAGGTGGGGACCTTTGGAAAGGTCAGCTCGGCCTTAGCCAGAGCTCCCAACTGAGGTGGTGACCTTCAGTCAGGTCAGCTCGGCGTTAGCCGGAGCCCCCAACCGAGGTAGGGACCTTCGGTAAGGTCAGCTCGGCCTTAGCCAGAGCCCCCTACCGAGGCGGTGACCTTCGGTCAGGTCAACTCAGCCTTAGTCGGAGCTCCCAACCGAGGCGGTGACCTTCGGTCAGGTTAGCTCGGCTTTAGCCGGAGCTCCCAACCGAGGTGGTGTCCTTAGGTCAGGTCTGGTCGACCTTCGTCGGAGCTTCCAACCGAGGTGGTGGTCAGGTCAGCTCAGCCTTAGCCGGAGCTCCCAACTGAGGTGGTGTCCTTCGTTTAGGTCTACTTGGCCTTAGCTCGAGCCCCCAACCGAGGTAAGGACCTTTAGTCAGGTCAGCTCAGCCTTAGCCGGAGCACCCAACCGAGGTAAGGACCTTCGATAAGGTCAGCTCGGCCTTAGCCAGAGCCCCAAACCGAGGTAAGGACCTTCGATCAGGTTAGCTCGGCCTTTGCCTGAGCTCCCAACGGAGGTGATGACCTTCGGTCAGGTCAGCTCGGCCTTAGCCGGAGCTCCTAATGAAGGTAAGAACCTCCGGTCAGGTAAGCTCGGCCTTTGCCTGAGCTCCCAACTGAGCTGATGACCTTCGGTCAGGCTAGCTCGGCCTTAACCGGAGCTCCCAACCGAGGTGTTATCCTTTGGTCAGGTCTGCTCGGCCTTTGCCTAAGCCCCCTACCAAGGTAAGGACTTTCAATCAGGTCAGCTCGGCCTTAGCTGGAGCACCCAGCCAAGGTGGTGACCTTCGGTCAGGTCTGCTTGGCCTTTCCCTGAGCCCCTTACCGAGGTTGTGACCTTCGGTCAGATTAGCTCAGCCTTAGCCGGAGCTCCCAACCGAGGTGGGGACCTTCGATACGGTTAGCTCGGCATTAGCCAGAGCCCCCTACCGAGGCGGTGACCTTTGGTCAGGTTAGCTCGGCCTTAGCCGGAGACCCCAACCCAGGTGGGGACCTTCGGTAAGGTCAGCACGGCCTTAGCCGGAGCCCCCTACCGAGGCGGTGACCTTCGATCAGGTTAGCTTGGCCTTAGCCGGAGCTCCCAACTGAGGCGGTGACCTTCGGTCAGGTCAGCTCGGCCTTAGCCGCAGCTCCCAACCGAGGTGGTGTCCTTAGGTCAGGTTTGCTCGGCCTTCGCCTGAGCTCCCAACCGAGGTGGTGTCCTTTGGTCAGGTCAGCTCGGCCTTAGCCCGAGCCCCCAACCAAGTTAAGGACCTTCAGTCAGGTCAGCTCGGCCTTTGCCTGAGCCCCCAACTCAGGTAAAGACCTTCTGTTAGGTCTGCTCAGCCTTTGCCTGAGCTCCTGACAGAAGTAAGGACCTTCGATCAGATCTGCTTAGCCTTAGCCTGAGCTCCCAATCGAGGTGGTGACCTTCGGTCAGGTCTACTCGGCCTTTGCCTGAGCTCCCAACTGAGGTCAGGTCCTTCGGTTAGGTCCACTCGGCCTTTGCCTGAGCTCCCGACCGAAGTAAGGACCTTCGGTCAGGTCTGCTCGGCCTTAGCCTCAGCCCCCAACCGAGGTGGTGACCTTCGGTCACATCTACTCGGTCTTGACCTGAGCTCCGAACCGAGTTAGTGACCTTCGGTCTGGTCTTTACGACGCGCCACTCATGTCTTCAGCTCGAGCGACATGTCACTCGTGTCTTACCTGGAGTGCCTCGGGAATCAGCATTGATGATATGTCAGGGTCATTAATGGCCTCGAGTAATCGAATCGTCATTACCTTGTCGATATAAAGTGAGCCCCCCTCATGTCACTTTTCCCAGAGCTCCATGAAGTCCCCCTTACTCCTAGTCAAGATGGTTCAGACCGAGATGTCCCAGGTGCCATCGATGGCAAAGCTGTTCTCCCAACTGAAGCCCCTTGATGAACGAAATGCCTTCGGGTCTCTTTTTTATATCTTTTGAACTTGGGCCTTCCGTCCCCCTTGTAATTTATGCCTTCGACCTTCTTCGATGAAGGAAAAGCCTTCCTTTTAGATTCCTTCGTGCCTTTTTATTATCATCACTTACTGTGCTGAGCCGAGGTGACAGGTTGGTCGAGACTGACTTGTAGCACCGCCTGATGGAGGGCTCAGGTAGTAGTACGGCCTGAGGAGATGCTGAGATTACAGCACGGCCTGAAGGAGGGCAGAGGTGACAGCACGGCCTGATGATGGCCGAGGTGAGGCCTGATGAGGGCCGAGGTGGCAGCACGGCCTGATGATTGCCGAGGTGAGCCCTGATGAGGGCCGAGGTGGTGCCATTTTTTTTTTTTTTGTTTAACGACAATCAACTCCGAGCACAGACTGTCATAGGGCTTCGACTTCGCAGGTAAGGGTAGCAAAGCTGAGGTAATGCCTACTACCAGGAAGTTGATCATGACTGTTACCTGGCGGTCTCCGGTGCCAGCTCTTACTGGCAACTCAATCGATCCCTCAACTTTGACCGGGGTGCTGAAGAATCCTTGCAATAGGTGTTCAACCTTTATCTTTCTCTCGTCCAGGCCCATCTTCTGGAAAGCTTCAAGGTAGGGGTGTCAATTCCTAAATCGAACCGGTAAAACCGGCCGGACTGAATCGATAACAACACGGACCGAACCAAACCGAAGCCTTATTGGTTCAGTTCGGTTTCGAGTATTGCAACCCCAAAACCAAACCTAACCGCACTGGAAACCGGATGAACCCGAAACTAAACCGAAACCGGCTCAAAACCAGGACCGAAACCGAAACCAAATCGGTAAGAAACCAAAACACTCCAAAATTCATTAAAAAAATCAAAATTTGCATAGTTTTGTATACATTTGTATGGAAAGTCGAATCCAAACTAGGCCAAAAACCAAAACCAACCCAGTTACAAATCGATTTAAGAAATCGAAGACAAAACTGAAACCAAACCGCACCGAAACTGAAACCGAAACCGAAACCAAACCAAACCGAAACCGGAATTTCCTTATTTGTTCGGTTTCGATTTCAACTTTCCCACACCGAAACCGACTCAACCTGGACCGTAACCGAGCCGGACCGACCGATTGACACCCCTACTTCAAGGAACAGGATATCAGCTGAATTGCCGTTATCCACCATGATCCTTTTTACTCTGCAATCGGCTATGGTCAAGGTGATTACTAGGGCATCGTCGTGTGGCGCGTGCACCCATTCCAGGTCGTCATCGGAGAAGGAAATAACCGTCCCCGTCTTCGCCTTCTTGTGCGACCATTCAACCACATGCACGCTTTGTGCATAAGCTTTTGCTTTCCTGGCCGAGGTTGAACTTTCTCCAGCAGCTAGGCCTCCACAGATTGTCGCTATAACCCTATTGGGCTCTTATGATCGTCCCGAAGGTGATGGTCGGCTTCCTCAGGTGTGCGGTCCCTTTGCCGTTCCTGATTGCCTCTGCGGGCTGGCCACCTCCTTTTACGGTGGCCTCTGCCGTCTCTTCGACGGTTGTCCCTGCGGTCATTACCGTCATGGGCATCCTCCTTTTCGCAGTATACGAATCGGCTTAGATACCCTCTTCGGATCATTCCTTCTATTTCCCCCTTCAAGTGCCAACAATCTTCAGTGTCGTGGCCGTGGTCCTTGTGGAAGTGGCAATATTTGTCCATATTGCATCTCTCAGGGTGTCGTCCCATCTTCCCTAGCCACTTCATGGCTCTAGCATTTGGGGAGTCCTTTATCTGCATTAGCACATCCGTTCGTTTCCGGTTCAGGGGTCCATATTTCTCAAACTTCTTCAGTGGACTGGGTGCCCGACTACGTTCGGACTTTCGTCTTTTGCCCTCTTTGGAAGGTTTGTTGTCACCTCTTGAGATCCTTTTCCTCCCCATCTTCTCTTTAGCTTCTTCATCAGCTTGAAGGGTTTTTTCTATCTGGATGTACTTATCAGACCAAGCCCTCAACTCGGCTAGGTTCCTTGGTGTATGCTTCGCCAAAGACCTTTTTAGCTCTTTATCCTTGACACCTCCCAGCAGGGCCGTGAACTCTTCTTTCGGGTCTAGACCTCTGATCATGATCTTTTCTTGCTGGAAGCGCTTCATGTAGTTTCACAACGACTCTCCTTCATGTTGTTTTATGTTGGTCAAGTGTTAGCTACTGGAGAATCCCTTCACGAAGAAGTAACTCAAATCACTGAAGCTGTGGATCGATTTTGTCGGCAAGCAGTTATACCATAACCTTGCTGCTCCTCTAAACGTCAAAGGCAGGGCTCGACACGATGTTTTCCGAGACTCGGTAGAACTGCATCACAACCTTGAGCCTTTTAAATGATCGATGGGGTCTCCAGACCCGTCGTCGGTATCATATTTGGGCAGACGACAATCAATCGGGAGCGAGTCCTTCATGACTTCATCAGCTAGAGCCGTGTCATTGGTGAGGTCTGGCTCGCGAGTTCCCTTCTGGTTTTTTGCTACCTTTTGGATCTCGTCCTTCAGGTCTAGGATCATCTGCTTTAACCCTGAGTCACGTAACTGTTTGTCCCCTTGGCGTGGTTCTTCATGCCCGGCTCCCGTGACGCGACTTGCTCTTTCTTTGGGTGCGGGGCTTTCCCTCATTGCTCGGTTTCGAGGATTCTGGCCGGATCTTATCGATCCTGAGCTACTCTGGTCCTCGTCTTGCTGTCGCTTTGGCTGGACATGGGAGCCTCGTGCTGCTCCACCGGTCTTATAAGAGAAGGCTTTGGAGAACTCTTTCATTGTCTCGGAAATTCGGTCATACTTCTCCTGAAGGGTGTCGAACTGCTCCCTTGTCACATATTCCTGCGCCTTAGGAGGGGGAGGATCGCTATCGCTGCGCACCGGATGTCCGGCCGAGTGTTGGTCCATCACGGAACCTTCCCGATCACTGTTTCTCCATTCTTCCCTGATGTCCGTCGAGGGAGGGAGCCCTTTCGAAGGTTCTTTCTCATTCATGTTTATGCTCGGCGCTGCTCTTGTTTTCTTACGATTGTAGGTTTTCCCCACCATTACTGTCGTTCCCACAGACAGCGCCAATCTGTTGTTGCCGAAAATTCGTATGAGCTGATCCTGCACAAGCACCGAAGGCAGAGGCCCGGAGGTATCTCCGGGATTAGTCCTCCGATGCCCAAGTTAGAGACCGGCAGAACAGTTTTTTATAGGAGTAATGGTGTGGGTCTTATTTCTTACCTCTCTCCTCCTCTCCCGCTCTCTCTTATAGTGCTTGGGGTTTAAGGTTTCCTTTTTGGAGTCCCCCTCAAGTCCGCCTTTTTCCCTTTCCGAGTCCTACTCGGATACGTCCTATCCCCTTCGGTTGGGGAATATTCTCTTCATGCGGTTTATGTGGTTAGAGTCCTTGTGGCCTCTATCAGGTGAGCGGCACATGTCCTTCCCTTGGATACCACGTGTTCTTACCTGACTGGGCAGTTAGTTTGGCCGTATCAGTCTTTAACTATAAATGTTATTTGAATCTGAATCCTTCTAGCACCATTCGTTCTGTTGGGCTTTTCTTGAGTAATTGTTATGTCAAAGGCACCGTTTGATTTATTTGGATCTGAATCCTTCTAGCACTACTTGATTTATTTGGATATTGCTTCCATGGTGATTTTCCCATCCTGAAAATAACCTTAAATTTCCCATCCTAGAAAGTCATGCACATTTTAGTCAATCTGAAACTGTTCAAGGATTGGAGCTTGCCTAGGAGAAATAATATATACCAAAAGATGATTATGATTGGATAAGCTTTGTACTCTCTACTTATCCATCCTCAATAGATTAGTCCAAGGAAAAAGGATTAAAAGCAGCGACAATAGAGGTGAATTTGCATGTTTTGATCTCCAAGATACAATAAATTATAAAAATAATATCCGAATTTTTTGTCCGACTTTTATTTTCGTAAACGAATATTTTTCTTGAATCCGAATCCGATTTTTATTTTGTCTGCTTTTTTGATTGCTTTTTTTTAATCAATCGATTTATTCCGTATAATTCTCCATCCAAATAATTCCAGAATCCAAATTTGCTAACTAGGAGCCAGAGTGGGCAACCCAATTAGCCAATCATGTTGTGTTTGATGATGGTACTGACCTGGTGTCTCCCAATGATACCAAATCAGGGACTTCTTCAGGAGATTCTTCTACCAGTTTAAGTGATGATATCAATCAATTACTAAGGCGATTGCAGACTCTTGAGGCATCCTCTAATACATCTAATGGTGCGTCTACATCCACTGCTACCTTGGCACAAGCAGGTACATCAGCCTTTCTTACCACTACTTCTACCTCCTGGATTTTTTATTCAGGGGCTTCTGCTCATTTGACTGGTAAGTCATCCCTGTTAAAGTCATTTTCCCCTAGTACCACCTCTATATCTATAGTCCTTGCAAATGGTGCTTCAACCCCCATTTTAGGTCATGGTACTATCTCACCTACAACCTCAATTAACCATCCTCTGCGTTATATGCTTCCCGATTTCATTAAGTCCCCTCTCAGTGAGTCAGTTAACTAAGTCATTAAATTGCTTAGTAACCTTCTTTCCTTCTTACTGCGTTTTTCAGGATCTTCACACGAGGAAGACAATTGGTGGAGGGAGTGAAAAAGATGGTCTATATTATCTATACTATGGTACTGCTGCTACTTCCGTTGCTGCTACAGTCGTTGGGGATGCGACTCCTTTCCAATGGCACTGTCGTTTAGGTCATTTGTCCTTGTCTAGGTTGCAAATTTTATTTCCTAGTTTTAAGTCTACACCAAAGTTACAGTGTGAAGTGTGTGAGTTGGGAAAGCATGACCTTGTGTCTTTCCCATCTCGCTCTATGCTTCGGAGTACATCTTTATTCATTCAGATGTTTATGGTCTTTGTCGAGTCAACAATAGGTTTGGTTTTCGATATTTTGTGAGTTTTGTGGACAACCACTCTCGTCTTACATGGCTGTACTTATTAAAGAATCGATCTGAATTTTTATCTGTGTTTCAAACTTTCTATAATGAAATAAAAACTCAATTTGGAATTCTAATTAAAGTTTTTCGTTATGACAATGCTTTAAAATATGTCCAAAATGAGATTTCTGTTTTTTGTTCTGCCTGTGGGATGATACACCAGACTAGCTGCTTTTATACCCCACAACAAAATGGGGTGGCTGAGCACAAAAATCGCCACCTCCTCGAGGTAGCATGGGTAATTATGTTACATATGCATGTTCTAAAAACTTTTTGGTGTGATGGAGTTTTAACCGCCTGTTATTTAATTAATCGCATGCCATCTTCGGTTCTTTCCGATCGATCTCTGTTTTCTATTGTTTTTCCTAACTTGCCAAGTTTTTCGATTCCTTGTGTTTTTGGCTGTCTATTTTGTTCAAAACATGCAGGCTCCGCCTAATAAGTTATCTCCTAGGTCCACTAAATGCATCTTTTTGGTTTATTCTTGTATTCAGAAAGATACAAGTGCTATGATCCAGTCACTCACCAAAATTTTGTTAGTGCTGATGTGTCATTTTTTTAGGGCACACCATTTTTTTCCTCCTAGGCATCCCAACACGGGACTGAGTGGGCTTCTCCAGCTCCACCTCCTATCCCTACTCATTCCATTCCTAAATGTCCCTAGTACCAGTGTCGCACCTCGTCTACAGGTTTATCAGCTCAGGAAGGAGCTCGGACAACCCAGTGTCGATACCATTACTCTAGCTGATTCGCTACTTCCACTGCCGCCCTCCTTTGGTGAAGCTCCAATCCCTCCTATTCTTGATGACTTACCAATTGCTCATCGTAAAGGTACACGCATTTGCATTAAAAAATTTATGGCTGTGTATCCCATTGATAAATTTGTTTCCTTGTCTCATCTTCCATCAACTATCCATGGTCTTCATCGTCTCTTTCTACTTATACCATACTCAAATCTCATGTTGACGCCTTGAGTATCCCTGGATGGAAATCTGCCATGGATGTAGAAATGGATGCTCTCTTGAACCGTGCCACCTGGAGTTCGGTAGACTTACCTCATGGTAAGGACTTGGTGAAGAGTCGCTGGGTTTACACTATTAAGTAACATTCTGATGGCTCTGTTGAGCTGTTGAAAGCCCGTCTGGTTGCTAAGGGGTATACTCAGACATATGGGGTTGATTATTTTGAGCCTTTCTCTCCTGTTGCTGGACTGAACTCTATTCGCCTCCTTATTTCTCTTGTTGTTAACTATGCTGGCCGTTGTTTCAGTTGGACATTAAGAATGCAATTTTATATAGTGATCTGCAAGAAGAAGTGTATATGGAGCAACCTCCTAGGTATGTTGCTCAGTGGGAGAATAGAGGTCGAGTGTGTCGTTTGCACAAGGCTCCTATGGACTTAAATAGTCCCCTCGAGCATGGTTTAACAAATTTAGTACTACTGTGGTAACTTGTGGGTTTTCCCAATGTTATTCTGATCACTCTGTCTTTGTTCGTCGGAAAGGTAATAAATTGGTGGTCTTAGTGGTTTATGTGGATGAGATTATCATCACTGGTAATGATGAGGCAGGAATTTCTGAAGTTAAGAACTAATTGCAACAACACTTTTAGACCAAAGACTTAGGTCAGCTCCACTATTTTCTCGGCATTGAAGTGGTTAGATGCAAGAAGGGTATCGGCTTATCTCAAAAGAAGTATGTGATGTGTTGGTATGCTTGCATCCATACTTGTGGATATCCCTATGAACCCTCATCTAAATTTGATGTTAGTGATGGTGAACCTCTCCAGAATGTGCATCTGTAATGCCTCAATTTTGGAACCTTAGAATATATATCTTTTATTTTAATTTCTAAGCTTGCTTAAATGTTTAAAGTTAGGCTTTAATTAATGACTTAATGAGCTAGCCTAGCGGTTAGTACCTTGACTATATAGAGATCCTAGGTTCAAGTCTTGATATATCTCCCGGTCACACGACCTGACATCTCTTATGCTGTTGAAGTCCTTAGTCAGTTCATGCAGTCTCCTCAGAAAGCACATTGGGATGCAGCTATTCATGTGCTTTGGTATTTAAAGGGTGCGAGGGCATATGGATCTGATTGCCTACTCTGATGCTGATTGGGTTGGCTCTACTAGTGATCGTAGGTCCACTACAGGTTATTGTACCTTTGTTGGAGGTAATTTGGTTACATGCCGAAGTAAGAAGCAGGCTACCATTGCCCGGTCTAGTGCTAAAGCAGAATATAGGGCCATGGCTCACACCACCGTTGAGTTGATGTGGTTACGGTCGTTCCTTTTGGAGTTAGGTTTTCCCGTAAACACGCCTATGAAGATGTACTGTGACAACCAAGCAGCTGTGTATATTGCTAGTAACCCTGTTTTCCACGAGAGGACCAAACATATTGAAGTGGATTGCCACTTTGTTTGTGATGTTGTTCTGAAGAAGTTAATCGAGACTCTTTTTGTTCCTTCCTTAGATCAGTTGACAGACATGATTACCAAGTCTTTATTTGCTCCTAGTTTTCGCATTGGTTGTACCAAGCTGAGCATAGGTGATGTATATGCTCCAGCTTGAGGGGGAGTGTTGAGTTTTAGTAGTAAGGGCATTTTAGTTTTGTCGTATGCTTTTATGTGTTAGTGCTTAATCAGCACAGGATACAGGGGTATTCCTATCCCTATGCAAGTGTTGGATCTTATATATATCAAGGGATTGACCTTCAGCAAACCATTCTGGTCAAAGCCCTAGGTTAGTTCTCCTCTTTTGGACTGGTTTGTGCTCTCGCCTCTCTCTTCTGTCTTCTTCTTTTCTTCTCTTTTTCTTGGTTTGATTGCAAGATTTTGGAATTGTAACAGAAACTATTCGGATTACATTGTTTAAATAAATCAGTGAAAGCTTAGCTAAAGTGTCTAAAGGGGAGGGGGTTACCCAAATGATGATGCCACCAATATAATTCAGCCAAAGCAAATGTAGAGGAACCCAGAAAAGAGTCCTAAGTAGTCAAGGCTTTGGGAGACTTATCAAGCAGGTACAAACCACCCACCGCTGCCAACTGTACATCCCCGTACCAAGTCCTGAAAATGACAATGAGTAGAAAAAAATGTTGCTTTGCAATTAAGATCCCTGGTGATACTACAAATGGAAAGAAGATTAGTAGAAAATATGGGAACATGAAAGACAGATGAGAGAGAGAGAACAAAGGACTATATGTGATGGAACCCTTATCGGAAACAGAGAGGAAGCTATCAACAACACAAACTTTATTGTTACCTGACAAAGGAGAATAAGCATCAAAGTGTTTAGAGGATCTAGTCATATGATTAGTGGCACCATAGTCGATTATCCAAGGAACGGATTTAATCGACGCATAATGGCCACCAAACGGAATGCTTTAGTGTGGAGATGGATTGAGAATGTTGGCAAGGAGGTAGCTGAAACCGTAAAAGGAGCTGAGTGGAGCCTGGTCATCAGACGACACAGTTTTTAACTACTCTTAAGATAAAGAAGAATTTGAAGCAGTATCGTTAGAGGCCTGATTCACAGCTGCATTGGATTGTACTTGCCCACGACCACGATAGTTGGCTTCTAGCCATGTAATTTCTGATAACGATCCCTAGTATGGCGTTCCTTTCCACAATAGTCACACTTCACGGGAATGGTTCTCAATGTCGAAATCGAAATTTAGGTCAAAATTTCCAAAACCTGGTCAAAACCAGGTATTTTTCTAGACTATTTTAGGAACTTTGGTTCAAAACTTCCAAAATTTGCCGAAATTAGGGTCAATTTTTGAAACTTGGTCATCTCAAAGTGGGTCAAAACCATTGAAACTCGTGAAATTTCGGTCAAAATTTCTGAGATTTAGAACTATGTTCACATGTTCCTTTTAATTGGTACAAGATGGGCCATCTCGAGATGGTGTCCCCGATCCTAAAATAAAGAGCTGATCTGTCCTATGTCACAGGAGTAAGCATAGCAGTGTGGCAACTATCTTCAGATTGCACCATGGCATAAGCCTACTCTGGGGATGGAAAGGGATCACGACTCAAGATATGGGATCGAGTCTGATCAAACTTAACATCGAGTCCAACAAGGAAAACATATACACGGGACTTATCCTCCGTTTTGAATATAATAGCATCTGTTTCACAGGTAGCAGCTTAATCTTCATAAAAATCTAACTCTTGCCACTTACCTCATAAAGCAGAATAATACTAGGAGAGGGAAAACTCCTTTTATATGGTGTCATGAATCTTCTTTCTCAACTCGTAGCATTGGGCATCATTGCTAACCTGAGACTAAACATCCCTGGCAGCAATATCCAGTAAGAGATAACCCCTAGCAATAGTCGGATCCATGGAAATAGTAAGATATGATATAACTAGGAAGTTTTGTCTCCCACATATATATATATATATATATATAGATTTTAGTATGATCAGCAACAGTAGGCTTATGATTGTCCCTAGTAAGATAGCCATAGTAGCCATGGGAACCAGTAGACAAGAAACATGACCGAGCCCACATCAGGTAGTTGCTCCCATCAAGTTTGATGGAGTTAATAGGGAACAAAGGAAAATCTTGATGATTATTTCCTTCTTCTCCAGTAGATGCAGTAGTGACTTTAGAAATGGTTGCTAATCAAGACATGAGTCTCAGACAACATCCCTAATAAGCAGCTGGAATCTTCAACGACAATATGACAGATGCTTGGCAGTTGGCACAGATCATCAATAATCACACACTGAATCGAATGAAGAGATTCAGATCATCTCAACAATAGTGCAGCAAGGCAGCAAACCCTTGATGGGAAAAAATACAACACCGAGAGTGGAGGACAGAGGCAGTGACTAACGGCAAGAGGCGTTGGCGAGTGGAGAAAGTGAGTTGCGGCAAGCAGCGCTAGGGTGCTAGTGGTGAGCAGCGCTGGCCGCTGGGGCGCTAGCGGCAAGTGGTGTGTGGCGAGCAGCCGTATGGGAAGAGAAACAAGAGAGAGAGAGAGAGAGAAAGCTAGGTTTTCTTTTCCTTGGCCAAGGCATTAGGTTTAGGATTCCAATAGTGATCCTAGCTCTGATACCATGTTGATTTGGGGAATTGAGCTTATGTCAAATAGACACAAGCCCTTCTTTATTTATAGTGGAGGAGCGAATGTTTTAGAATATTACAAGGACCAAAATACCCTTAAAGACAAACACACTGCAGCTCATCCCAATGCACCATGCTAGGCTATTGCAGGTTGCAACATCTCTCTCTCTCTCTGTGGCATGAGAGAATCAACCAGTAAGAAAGGGTGAAGCAAGATACAACAAAAGGGAGAAGAAAAGCCCCCAGTTAGAAAAACATGAAATCACTTTGCATGACCCAGCCATACCCAAAACTCTTTGTGGGCGTGAAACAGTACAAAACCATGTGTACCTCATAAACCACACTAGAGAAGGGAAGAGATAGAGGAAAAGATATACAATAAGAGGGTGAGCACAGTAATGAAAACCAAACCTATAAACTATACCAGCTGGCCGAATCATCTAGACTATGCCAGCTTACCAAAGTTGTTAAGACTCGGAAACAGATCTATAACCAAACCTGCTCTAAAACAAGTGTCCTGAATTCTGTCTGAAAAAGATACATAATACCATCAAGATCTAATCCAAAATCATCGAAAACTTCTTGAAACTGTTTCAGGTTCCTCATAATCAATGCTTTCATGGAGAGGAATCAACATTTTAAGAGTAAAAGTTCGTGGCAAAGTAAATTTTACATGTTCCATTCAAACCAAATGCATATAAGCCTACTTATGTTCATCAACTTAATAGTAGGGCCTGAGAAAATTGTGAGCTTGAATCTTGGGGCCCGTTTGATAACGTTTCTGCCGTTTCTGTTTCAAGAAACGGCAGAAACATAAATTTCCGTTTCTAGAAACATAAACGGAATTGAAGGTGTTTGATAAGTCATGTTTTTAAAAGTCGATGGTAATCAGTGAAAGAATTGCCACAAGTCGTTTCCAGAAACGGCGAAACAAGTTCAACTTGTTTCGCCTGGGTCATTTCTTGAATCATAAATAAGTAAAAATTTCTATTTTTATTTCTAAAAATAAGTGAAACGGAACGGTTTTATCAAACGCTTTTTGCTCCGTTTTTGCTGTTTCTGGAAACAGAAACGGCAGAAACGCATTTCTTGAAACGTTATCAAACGGGCCCTTGTTGTTCTTCAGCTTTGGACCAAACCCTGGGCCTATATTTTAGATTTTATATGCTTTGGATCTCCATCAACGTTTGTTAATGTGGATCCTTTTTGGGCTGAGAAAGGCTGGACAGCAGACTCCTTCCCCTCCCCCCCACCCTCTTATTTTGTTGAGAATTTTTTTTCTTTTTCTCCTGCTATGGCTTTAGCTACATCATATCCCTTGGTGCATTTTAGGTTGGTGCTGGGACTAACCCACTGGAAGGAGCTGCACTAGGAATTTCACTTCTGGAATCTTTTGCAGATTCTGGTGCTTTGTTGACAGTAGCCACAACCCATCATGGTGAACTCAAAACTCTCAAATACAGGTATAAATATTTCAGTGTTATTGATGGATTCATCCATTTGACAATTTTGTTGCTAGTTCCCCTACATTTTTCCTCTCAGAAAGTAACTGTCCTGTAAGCTGCTATAGTACTTTACAGATATATTGGAATTTAATCAATTTTAGCTATGGAGGTTAAACTGCTGCTTCCTCCATACTGTCAATTCATGTTTTCAACTTTCAAGAACATTTTACAGTAATGATGCCTTTGAGAATGCGAGCGTGGAATTTGATGAAGTCAATCTAAAGCCAACTTATAAGATACTCTGGGGAGTACCAGGTTCTCTCTCTCTCTCTCTCTCTCCC
>NW_024870513.1:408504-449661 GCF_013358625.1 Macadamia integrifolia | reverse complement strand
CCCCCCCCCCCCCCATAAACACACATATGGACATGCATTCATGAACACACATATGACTTAGTAATTCTAATGTGCCGTGCAATATTAGGTGTCTGGAAGGATGTTTTTGCTTCATATTTTTGTATCTATAAATAAAATAATTGCAGCTGCATAATTGCCTGCAAAGTGAATTGTGAAGTCTCCGACAATTGAATTGCATCCGTAAACATATGAAGGTATTCTTACATAAATGGAAAGGGCAGGATTGTGTGGTGCGCATGCCATTGTTTAACAAATAACCCTAGATAGAGTGTTGTAACTCCAGTGTTTGAAAATTAGGTGTATTATTGCATCTCTACCCCTCAGTTCTCGGTGGTGGTTGATGGCAACCCAGCAGGGTTTCTTCTCCTCTTTGGTTGGCATTAGACAAGGCTGACCCTTGTCTCCTCTTTTTTTCACCGTTGCCCTAAAAGTGCTCTCCGGAGAGATTCAGTGCAACACAGATCAGCAGCTCATCTGCCCTTTGCCCAAGTGTACGAAGCTTATGATATCTCATCTAGCCTTTGTTGATGACCTCATGATCTTCTCCAAAGAAAATATATTTTTTTTCGATTTAGACTACTATGGATTGAGTTGGTTTGAAAGAATGTTTGGCCTTAAGATCAACCCCCTAAAATCTCTATTATTTTTGGCGGGTCTCTTTGATTTAGACAAGTGCTCCTCCAAGAGAAGACTGCTTTCCTCCTCGGTCTCCTCCCTGCCAAATACTTGGGGTTGCCTCTTATCCTCGCTCGGTTGACAGCTCATCACTACACTACCAAGTCCCATCCTTGATCTTATGTGCAAGAGGCTCCAACTGTCAAAAGGCAAGCTTCTCTCATATGCCTGCTGCTTGGAGTTGATTAGATCCGTGCTCTAATCATCCTACATCTATTCTTCAGGAATCATTGGCCTGCCTCGGTCTATTATCAAGGGTCTTTAATCTCTTATATGCTTCTTTCTTTGGAAAGGCTCGAATACCTCCAGATTCCTCCAGCCTATCAATTGGGCCTCAGTTTATCTTCCCAAAGATGAGGGAGGTCTTAGCTTGAGAAGAATCAAAGAGTTCAATTCGGATGTCATTCTTAAATTGGTTTGGAAGATCGCTGCAAGGAAGAAAAATATTTGGGACAGTATCAACAGTTAGTTGGAAAGTTGATCTATATATTCTATACCCATCCAGACATTGCCTATGCTGTCAGTCTAGTTAGCTAGTACATGCATGATCTTGACTCCATAGATTTAGAAGTGTATCGTATACTGCGGTATTTGAAATATGCCCCAGGAAAAGAGATACTTTTCTCTTCCCATGGTCACTTGCAAATTGATGCCTTTTGTTAGGATTTAAAATGTAACCGCAAGCGTACGGATCAGTGTAGCTACTGGTCGAACATAGAGAGAACAACCACTTTATTTTTGGCTTCTTTCAATAATGTGATTCGTCATCTAAGAATTTAAATACGCAAGCCACGCAATTAAAATTAAATAAATAAATAACTGAAAATAAATAACCCACGCAATTAAAAAGTAATAAAGGAAAAAAAATGCTGAAATAAAAATAAAGTAAAAGAAATGGGATAAATCTAGAGAGAGGCTCACAAGTAGGTTTCTCTACTTAGCCCGAGGGGTGCATCATAATATGAGCTTCCGTACTTGACCAGAGAGTCACTCTTACAAGGGTTACTCTACTTGGCTTTAGGGAAGGGGAGGCAATTAAAATAAAAACAATAAAATGATGGTTCTATGGCTAGGAGGGGCAAAGCCAACACATACACTAGCCATGAACCTTGGGGGAAAGGAAAAGCAATAATGTAACGACTGAAATTAAAATCCTAAATTAAGAAAGAAAGGGTAGTCAGAAGAGGAAATGAGCGGGGAAAGAAGACTATTGAAGAAGCCTACCAACCTGAATTAATGCTTGAACTTGAGAGCTTGGGTGATTTTAGATATTGCCAACCCTAAAAATCAGATCTGGAATGAACCAAATCTGAAATTTCTAGGCCAGGAGAAAACAAATCTTGAAAAAAAAACTGAACTTGAAAAAAAGATGTTCACGTCTCATGATCTTGTCACCTAGATCTAAGCCTAGAACTATAACTTAAAAATTACAACTCAATTGCATAAATCATAAACATAAAAGGCTGAATAAAAAAAAAAATACTTGCAATAATTGAAATAAAAAAGCTATTACAAAAGTGATTAAAGCAAAAACAAAGAAGAACTAAAACTAAAGAGAGAGAGAGAGAGAGAGAGCAACTAAAAAAAAACCTAGAAGAAGAATGAAGTGCCTCCTCCCCTTGTGTTGATTCTATTATATAGAGAATGAGGGAGGGAAGCTAACGATTTTAGCTTCTAAAAAAAAGGATTTTTTATTTTTTATTTTTTGATGAGGTGGAGGTGAGAGAAGAGAGAAAAGAGAGAAAACGTGTGGAGAGAGAATCTCCCATGATTTTTCTTGCATTTTTTTTCCTATTTTTTCTCCCTTTTTCTATTTTTCTCTCTTCTTGTGCAAGAAACCCCCCTTGGCCAATTTTTTTTGCTTGGATTTGGATAATATTCTATTTTAATGGGAAATTTCATCCATGCCCTTGTCTTTTCCTTTTTCTTTCCAATTTTTTCTCTTCAACTTGCGCACAACCCTCTTGGCCGACCTCCTTGCTTTGAGTGATGAGTAGGAGAGAATCTTTCAAAAAAAATCTCCAAAAAATGGTAGCCAAGAGGTTTGAACTTGAGACCTAATAAGGAAGGGATTTTGCACCCCACAACTCACCAACTATGCTAGGTAGTTACCAAAAATGAATCTTCAATCACTTAAGGGTGTGGTCCATCGATCCTTATTGGCATTTGGAATATTCCTTGTACCCCTGGGACAACTGCAGATGGGCTGGTTTTGCATCTCGGTTCAGTTCTGATCCATTATTCTTTTTATGGTCCGAAAAGAATAGTCACTTGTACGATTGACCAAACAAATGTGTACTTTTAATTGAACACATCCATCTTGCTTAAAATTTTGTCCTCTTTGCAACCATGAAAAGAAACGGGACCTCTTTACATGTAAAATTGGAGATATAATGCCCGATAGTCCTTAAGGCCTTGAAAATATAAAATCTACAAAAAGAGAGTAAAACCCAAGGTAGCGCCATTCTAAATATGTAAAATGCATGTTTTACTACCCTAGATTTCACACATAAATGTGCTCATTAGAATTTCCCCACACTTAAACTTTGCTAGTCCTTGAGCAAACTAGAAAGAAAAAGAATAAAAACAAAAAACCTAACTCACTTTCGTAGGAATTACGGTTGCACTTAGCATGTGTAACAAGCCTTTAAATCCCTAGGTCACCCCTAGTGGATGAGTTGTGTCTCGTGGCTGTTTGCAGTGAATATACACTAAAAATTCAGAATAAACAAATCCCAACCTTGGCTAAAGGTAAGGGCCATACCGATCTGGAGCAAAGATAATTCCTCTTACAAGGGACCCCCACACTTGAACTTTTATTACCCCATATCAATTCCAGGCACTAGCATATTTCTTAATTTGGAACTCACCTCGTCTCTTCCAAAACACCCTTATCTTAAGGCAAAACCACTTGTGAAGAAGTAGGGAACCAATGACTAAGGCGTAAGAGTGTTTTTTACCAAACATATTACCAAGCATTAATGACATTTGCACATTTTTTTCTCATTTTTTCGCTTAATAAACTCTATTCTACTCCCCTACTTTTGGCCTGAATGATATGGTGGAGCAAACACCAGACACCCAAGTTATTATGTAGCTTCCCTTTTTGTATATGCCCACAAGGACAGTGATGCTAGAGTTCTTTCAGAAGTTTCCTCCCTAGGAATTTCGATCAAGACACCACGCTTCCTGAGGCGCAATGCCCTGTCTAGTTCTAATGGAATCAACTCTTACTCTTCTTTATACCACATTTCACACTTCATTTAAAATTGTGCATTTGTCAACTCATGCCAAATTAAAAAGAAGGTCTCAACTCCAAATCAAAAGTACAAGGAACCCACAGAATTACATGTGGTCCAACACCAAAAAACAGGGGTCTCTTATGTTTCAAAAGAAAGTCCCATCTCAAAACACAGGCTTGTTTCTTTCTTTTCAACAGGGTTTTTATACATTCAAAATGGGTACCTTAATCAAAAATTTTATTTTCATACATCAAGCAACCGAATGGTATGATCATTAGCCAAAAGCCAAAGTAGAACTTCATCCTTAGCAAGCTCAAAAATAAAAAGAAAAACAAACAAAACAAAGTGGAAAAAGCAAAAACCGGTTTCCCCCCCCTCCCACACTTAAGTCATGCAATGTCCTCAATGCATAAAAAGAATTAAAAGCGAAAACAATGTATGAATGCAAGGGGTTCATACCTGATTAAAAGTTAGTCATCAATGTAAAGAGGTTCATGGAGATCCATGATCTCTTCACTACCAGTAGTAGGAAACTAGAGGAACGGTTTCAAACGTTGACCATTAACCTTTGAAATTACCCCTGTTCCTAGATTCATAATCTCCACAGCCCCATAGGGATATACATTATGGATAGTAAACGGGCCATCCCATCGGGATCTAAGCTTACCAAGGAAAAGATGCAATCGAGAGTTGTACAATAAGACCTTATCACCAATTGTAAAAGATTTGCGCAAAATATGCTTATCATGGAAAGCTTTGGTTTTTCTTTGTAAATCCTAGAACTTTCATAGGTATCATTCCTAAGTTCCTCCAACTCAGATAGTTGGAGCCTATGATGAACTCCCGCATCAGATAAATCAAAGTTAAACTTCTTAATGGCCCAAAAGGCCTTATGCTCCAACTCAATTGGTAAGTGACAGGCTTTCCCATACACCAAACGGTAGGGAGACTGACCAAGGTCGGTCTTGAATGCAGTCCGATGGGCCCACAAGGCATTAATGAGCCTAAGGGACCAATCCTTACGGTTAAGATTAAAAGTTTTGTCCAACATTTGTTTGATCTGCGTATTAGACACCTCCACTTGGCCACTAGTTTGGGGGTGATAAGGGGTAGATAACTTATGAGTGATCCCATACTTTTTCATTAAGGCCTTAAAAGGCCGATTACAAAAATGAGTACCCCTATCATTAATTATTGCATGTGGTGCACCAAAGCGGGAAAAAATGTTTTCTTTGAGAAACTGGACCACCACTTTGTGGTCATTAGATTTACAAGGTATGGCCTCTATCCATTTAGAAACATAATCAACGGCCAAAAGTATGTACAAATTCCCAAAGAAATTAGGGAATGGTCCCATGAAATCGATGCCCCATACATAAAAAATCTTTATTACCAAAATAGGGTTGAGGGGCATCATGTGCCTCTTATTGATATGGCCAAAAGACTGACAGACGGGACATACCTTACAAAAATCAAAAGTATCTCTAAAAAGAGTGGGCCAATAAAATCCGCATTGGAGAACCTTTGCGGCAGTCTTTTTAAGTCCAAAGTGTCCACCACAAGCATGATTATGGCAAAAAGAGATAATAGAATACTACTCATAATCAGGAACACATCGTCGGATAATCTGATCCGGACATATCTTAAACAAATAAGGATCATCCCAGAAAAAGTACTTAACTTGGGAATGAAACCTATACTTATCTTGGATGGACAAGTGATCCAAAGTCACACCTGAAACTAAGAAGTTAATGTCAGCAAACTATGGTTCACTGGACACTGCAAATAACTGTTCATCTTGAAAGTTCTCGTTGACTGGAGAATCGATAGTCAAGGAATTGGGAAGCCGGGATAAATGGTCTGCAACTAGGTTTTCAACTCCTTTCTTATCCTTAATTTCCAAATCAAACTCTTGCAAAAGTAAAACCCACTTAATGAGACGAGCTTTGGCATCCTTCTTCTGAACTAGGTATCTAAGAGCAGAATGATCAATATACACCACCACGTGTGAACCAACTAAGTAAGATCGAAACTTATCTAATGCAAACACAATAGCTAAAAATTATTTTTCAGCGGTTGTATAATTGAGTTGTGCATCATTTAAGGTCCTACTAGCATAGTAAATGACAGTGGGCAACTTATTAATCCTTTGACCTAAAACCGCTCCTATGGCAAAATCCGAAGCATCACACATCAGTTAAAAAGGTTCAGTCCAAAGAGGTAGTTGAACAATGGGTGCATTGGTTAACTCCTTCTTAAGTTACTTGAAGGATTCTAGACACTCTTTAGAAAACTCAAATGTTTGATCTTTGGCAAGTAATGAAGTGAGAGGTCGGGCTAACTGACTAAAGTTCTTAATAAACCTTATGTAGAAGCCCGTATGCCCTAGAAAAGACTAGACGTCCTTAGCAGATTGAGGAGGTGGTAAATTATCAATTAAATCTAGTTTGGCTCTATTTACCTTAATTCCCTCTTTGGATATTATATGGCCTAAAACAATACCGGATTTAGAGTTTTTTCGTTCTATTGGAACGAAAAAACGGAATCTTCTGTTTGGTGCACTTATGGTCCGTTTCTGTTTTTTTGGAACAAAAAGTGAAAAAAAAAACTGAAAAAACGAGATTGGAAATGGAGTTCCGTCTTCCCAGTTTTGTTCCATTTTACAAAAAAAAAAAAAAAAAAAAAAAAAAATCCCGATAAAAATCTGAAATTTTGAAACACCATTTTTTCGTTTAAAAACTGCGTTTTGACACAGAAACTGAAATTTTCGTTTTTGACACGAAACGCCATTTCTGGAACAGAAACGATACCAAACGGGACCTTAGATATGCACCTTTTCAAAACTAGGGAAAGATGAAGACATTCATAATAGGAATTCCCATGAATTGAAAAGTCATCTATAAATACTTTTAAGAATTTTTCGACCATGTCAGAAAAGATGCTCATCATGCATCGTTGGAATGTAGCAGAGGCATTGTAAAGCCCAAAGGGCATACGCCTGTAAGCAAATGTTCCATATGGGCATGTAAAAGTGGTTTTATGTTAGTCCTTGAAAGCAACTGGGATCTGGTTATAGCTGGAATATCTATCAATAAAACAATAATATTCATGTCCCGCTAACCTCTCTAACATCTGATCAATTAATGGCAATGGCATGTGGTCCTTCTAGGTTACCACATTAAGTTTCCTATAGTCTATGCATACTCTCCACCCTGATTGGACACGAGTTGGAATCAGTTCGTTATTAGCATTTGGAACTACAGTAACACCAAACCTCTTGGGCACTGTATGAATTGGGCTTACCCATTGGCTATCAGAAATAGGATAATTATTCTATGATCCAAGCACTTTAGGATCTCCTTCTTAATGGCTTCCATCATCACTAGGTTAACTCTTCTTTGGGGTTCTGTGGATGGTTTGGAATCCTCCATAAGATTTATATGATATTACACAATAGAAGAGCTTATACCCTTGATATCAGCCATGGTCCAACCTAGGGCTTCCTTATTGTCTTTCAACACTTTAAGTAACTCCTTTTCTTGGGTAGAATTCAAATTTGAAGAAATTATTACAGGAAGAGTCTGGTCAGGCCTTAGGAAAGCATACCTTAAATTAGATGGCAACTCCTTAAGATCTAGCTTAGGGGGCTCAACTATGGAAGGTTTGTGAATGGAATTGGAACGGGGTCCTAAGGACTCCACAGGTGTGTGAAGACTTAGGACTTCAGAAAATAAAGTTTCACTATCATCATCCAACTCATCCATACACTCTTGGAATTCTGAATCAAAATTAATATCAAAATTGGTAATTAAATCATCAAAAAAATCCAGAAAATCCTCAAGCATATTGATCTCTTCTTCTATATGTGGTTGCTTGCCTATCCTAAACATGTTAAACTTAATAGTTTGGTTGCCAAAAGATAACCTTAGGAAACCATTCTGGTAATTAATTAATGCATTACTGGTAGCCAAGAATGGTCTTCCTAGAATTATTGGGATCTTATCCTTGGTTGAGAAGGGCTTGGTATCTTATACAATGAAATCAATAGGGAAAATAAATTCCCCCACCTTTAGTAAGACATCCTCAACCATCCCTTTAGGAATCTTAACAGACCTATTTGCCAACTGAAGAGTAGTTCCAGTGGCTTTCAATTCTCCTAATCCTAGTTGCTTGTACATATGGTCAGGTAAAAGATTCACACTTGCGCCAAGGTCAAGCAAGTAATGCTCAATGTAGGTATTGCCTATGACACAAGCTATGGTAAGGCTCCCTGGATCCTTATATAGGCTGAGTAATTATGGAACTAATGTTACTTGCCAAGAACGCCTTTTTGGGCACACTAGTGATACGTTTGTGAGTACACAAATCTTTCAGGACCTTTGCATAGGCGGGGATCTGGGATATGACATCCAAAAGAAGGATGTTCACTTCTACCTTTTTCAAGACTTCTAAAAGTTTATCCATAGAAACAGTCTTCTTTTTGTTTACCAAGCAATTAGGAAATGGGGCAGGAGGAACATAAGGACTGTTAGAGATTTGCCCTTTTTCAAAAGAATCATTAAGTTCATCAAACGAACCTGGAACATGAGGCACACTTGCGTCCTCAACAAAAGGAGAGTTAACAGGAGTAATGGATGAGAAAGATTTAGGAACACTCTGTTGGTACTCTTTGCCACTCCTAAGGGTATAAACAACATTACATTGGTTGAAGAGCCCTTGTTGGGTCTGACCTTGTACTATATTCAGTGATGCATTAGTTGGTGCTTGTGAACTAACAAGCTGATGATGCCTAGGGTTAGGCTCTGGTTGACTGGGTAAAGTTCCCTTCTCCCTCTCACGCATAATTGAGACAACTTGGGTGAGTTCTCTCGTAAGATTTTGATGGCTTGTCATGAGGGCTATATTTTTTTTCCAAGTCACTTATTCTATTTGCCTCTCCAATGTTGGTAAACCTAGGGGGTTACTAATAAGATGATAGGAGAGGGGCCCTAGGAAAACTAGCCTGAGGTCCTACATTTGGCCTAGAAAAAGTATTTTGGGAAAAAGATTGTTGTGCAAGGGGAGGCCTTTGGGGTCCAGGTTGACTTTGATTATGGAAATTGGAAGGCCCTACTTGGTTGCCCTGATTTTAGGAGAAATTTGGGTGATTTCTCCATCCTGAATTGTAAGTATTACTATATGGATTATTCTGGTATAAGTCATTAACACTATCATTAGAAGTGCCCCCAGAGGTGTTGGGGCATTTTTCTATGACATATCCAAGGGACTGGCACCAAGCACACATCTTAACCAAATTGACTGATGATGGCTCTCTAGGAACAATAACCTCAATCCTCTTGATTAGGCTATCCAAATGGGATTCCTTGGCTACTATCCCATCCACAAAATATCCTTTTTCTCTTATGGTTCTTTCACTCTCTTGGGTTGATTCCCACTCACGAGTTTTGTCAGTTAAGTCAAGTAAGAATTCCTATGCCTTTTCTTCATCTGTAAAGGATGTGAATCCCTCAGGGCACATAGACTTTATCATTTGTTTAGTTAGGTAATCATTACCCTCGTAAATTATTTGACAAAAATGCCATAAGTCTAGGCCATGGTGAGGGCATTATTGGTGTAGATCCTTAAATCTCTCCATAAGTTTGGAAAAGGACTCTCTAGGCTTTTGTCTAAACTGAAGGATATCACTTCTAAGCTTATTGGTCTTGTGAGTTGGGAAAAACTTCTTAAGGAAGACAACTGTGAAGTGTTCCCATGAGGTTATGGAATTTGTGGGTAACCCATACAACCACTTCGTTGCTTGGTCTTTCAATGCAAACGTGATGAACCTAAGCTTTACAGCATCATCAGAAAGCTGTTGGATCTTAATTAGAACACATACCTCTTCAAATTCCTTTAGAAATAGGTATGCATCCTCAGAGGTCAGCCCATGAAAGTGGGGCAACATAGTGATGTACTGAGATTTGAGCTCAAAATTATTGCCCTGGGCTTGTGGTAGAAGTATGCAGGAAGGTTGACCTGCTCTAGCAGGGTAAAACCTATCTTTAAGAGATTTAGGTGTAGAGTTTTGTTGTTGATCTCCCATATTGAAAAGTTTTAAAGAGAGCAAATGTATAGGGTCACTACATGTTGGATCTCTTCTTTCTAACCGATTTTTAGTATTACGTACCTACCTAACACTCATGCAATAGAAAACTACCCACAACTAGAGTAAGATAAGAACAAAAGAATGGAAAGAAAAACCTTTTTTTTTAAATTATTTTTTTGATTTTTTTTTTCCTTTTTGGGAGCTTACCGGCAGGGATCCGAGGTTGTTCAAGTCAATTCCTAAAGTACTGCTACAGGGCAAAACCTGCCTTTATCATACTGTGATGCTTGGTGACCTCCACCAATACAACTATTGTTACAAGTTCTTCTCAAGAATTCAATAAAAGAAAAGGAAAAACAAAACAAAGCAAACAAAACACTCCGATTTACCAAAAGAAAGCGAAAAATAACATGGAACTGTCTCCCCAGCAACGGCGCTAAAAACTTGTTAAGATTTAAAATGTAATAGCAAGCGTACGGATCAGTGTAGCTACGGGTCGAACACAGGGAGAACAACTACTTTATTTTTGGCTTCTTTTAATAATGCGAAAGTAAACCGATTAATAGTTGTGATCTAATTCTAATTACCATCCTAAACATATGTATATAAAATAACGTCCTGACTATTCATCACCTAAGAATTTAAATACGCAAGCCATGCAATTAAAATTAAATAAATAAATAACTGAAAATAAACACCCCACACAATTAAAAAGCAATGAAGGAAAAAATGTTGAAATAAAAATAAAGTAAAAGAAAGGGGATAAAGCTAGATAGAGGCTCACAAGTAGGTTTCTCTACTTAGCCCGAGGAATGCATCATAATATGAGCTTCCTTGACCAGAGAGTCACTTTTAAAAGGGTTACTCTACTTGGCTTTAGGGAAAGAGAGGCAATTAAAATAAAAACAATAAAATGATGGTTCTATGGCTAAGAGGGGCAAAGCCAACACATACACTAGCCATGAACCTTGGGGGAAAGAAAAAGCAATAATGTAATGACTGAAATTAAAATCCTAAATTAAGAAAGAAAGGGTAGTTAGAAGAGGGAATGAGGGGGGAAAGAAGACTATTGAAGAAGCCTACCAACCCAAATCAATGCTTGAACTTGAGAGCTTGGCTGATTTGAGATACTGCCAACCCTAAAAACCAGATCTGGAATGAACCAAATCTGAAATTTCTAGGCATGGAGAAAACAATTCTTGAAAAAAAAACTGAACTTGAAAAAGAGATGCTCCATGGCTCATGATCTTGTCACCTAGATCTAAGCCTAGAACTATAACTTAAAAATTACAACTCAATTGCATAAATCTTAAACATAAAAGGCTGAATAAAAATAAAAGAGTGCGTGCATTAATTGAAATAAAAAATCTATTACAAAAGTGATTAAAGCAAAAACAAAGAAGAACTAAAACTAAAGAGAGAGAGAGAGAGAACAACTAAAAAAAACCTAGAAGAAGAATGAAGTGTCTCCTCCCCTTGTGTTGATTCTATTATATAGAGAATGGAGGAGGGAAGCTAATGATTTTAGCTTCAAAGAAAAATGTTTTTTTTTTTTTATATTGTTGATGAGGTGGAGGAGAGATAAGAGAGAAAGAGAGAAAACGTGTGGAGAGAGAATCTCCCACGATTTTTCTTACCTTTTTTTCCTATTTTTTCTCCCTTTTTCTATTTTTCTCTCTTCTTGCGCAAGAAACGGCCGATTTTTCTTGCTTGGATTTGGACAATATTCTATTTTAATGGGAAATTCCATCAATGCCCTTGTCTTTTCCTTTTTTTTTTTTTTCTTTTTCTTTCCTATTGTTTCTCTTCAACTTACACACAACCCTCTTGGCCGACCTCCCTGCTTTAAGTGATGAGTAAGAGAGAGAATCTTTCAAAAAAAAATCTCAAAAAAATGGTAGCCAAGAGGTTCGAACTTGAGACCTCCTAATAAGAAAGGGATTTTGCACACCACAACTCACCAACTACGCTAGGTAGTTACCAAAAATGAATCTTCAATCACTTAAGGGTGTGGTCCATTGATCCTTGTTGGCATTTAGAATATTCCTTGTACACCTGGGATAACTGCAGACTGGCTGGTTCTGCATCTCTGTTCAGTTCTGATTTATTATTCTTTTTCTAGCCTGAAAAGAATAATCACCTGTACGGTTGACCAAACGAATGTGTACTTTTTATCGAACACTTCCATCTTGCTCAGAATTTTGTCTTCTTTGCAACCATGAAAAGAAACAAGACTTCTTTATGTGTAAAATTGGAGATATAAACTCCGATAGTCCTTAAGGCCTTGAAAATATAAAATCTACAAAAAGAGAGTAAAACCCAAGGGTGCTCCATTCTAAATATATAAAATGCATGTTTTACTACCCTAGATTTCACACATAAATGTGCTCATCACCTTTATAGATGCTAATTAGGCCAGCTCCCTTGATGATTGGAGGTCTATGATTGGCTATGGCACATTTATGGGTGGAAATTTGGTCACTTGAAAAGTAAGAAATAGGCTGTTGTTGCTTGTTCTAGTGCTGAAGCTGAATTTCAAACCATGTCTCATAGCATTTGTGAGTGGATGTGGCTCCAAAGTCTTTTGAAAGATCTGGATCTTCTTGTTGCTTTACCAATGATGCTTTACTATGACAGTAAGGCCACCATCTGGTTGTACAAAACATGTGGAGATTGATCGCATTTTATTAAAGAGAAGTTAGTATAAAGGCTGATCTGCATTCCTTTGTTGAGTCTGGATAGCCATTAGCTGATGGTTTTGCCAAAGGATTAGTAGCAAGTTATTTCATCCAATCATGTCCAAGTTGGGTATTTGTGATATCTATGCACCAATTTGATGGGGAGTGTTGTAATATTGGTGTAAATGTGTAATACGGGTATAAGGGTATATCTGTCATTTAAGGGCATACTTTTAACTTGTATCTTGTTTCACTTATTATAAACAAAGAAGGGTGTCAGTATATATAGTCAGTCATTCTTGACAATCAAACAGTATGCTCGGTATATCTTTGCTTATTGGGTCATATGAGTGGGTACATTAAGTAGTAAGGGCGGTGTTGTAATTATAACATGTCTTTATTTATAATAAAGACATACTACTTCCGATTGGAGGCTAACACTATTCTTTCCAATTAGCTCTCTCCTTTGCTACCTTCAATTATTTCTTATTCTCTCTATTTTTATGCATCATTATTGTTTATAGTTTTAGATCTGAAAATGTTAGATGGTATCAGAGCAATAAGAAATCATCAACTTCGATCTATCTTTTTCTTCTGATGGTCCCATTAGGGTTTTCTCTTTTTACCTATGCTGATTTGTTGTTGTAAGAAATCCTAGTTGATAAAACATGCAAAAGGGTTTCCTATGGTTATTAAGATTCGTGCACCAATAAATTGCCATGCACATGAACGATTACAAAGTTTTATAGCTTGCAGTTGGACGTTCTACTTCTCTTTTGGCTTAACCTTTGATTGAATGTATCTTTTTATCCAACCAATGGATGTGAGATTTTAGGTTTTAATTTCATGAACAAGGCTCTACCATCAATCCAAATTTGATTGTATGTCGTCTTCACAAGGCAATTTATGGGCTGAAACAGGCTCCTCGTGCATGGTTTGATAAGTTTAGTATAGTTATTGGTGGTTGTTGAATAATGGATTATTGTAATAATGGGTTTTAGGGGTTATATCCAAACGGAACCTTAGTCCCTTTTTGGGTTTTATTTTATTATAAATAGGGGAGGATTGTGCTTATTAATACACAAATCCATATTCCCTAAATCTTCACGGTATCAGAGCAAGTCTGATCACCAAACCCTAAACCCCAGTCCTTTACCTTCTTCATCCTCCTCCATGTTTTAGCCTTCATAGCCGCTACCAAGCCTCACGCCACTGTTCCATCTTGCCTAGCCCCACGCTGCTTCTCCCTCTCACACAGCCCCATGCTGCCGCTCCATCTTCCACCGCCATACGCCACCTGCCCATCTCGGGCAACCCTCTTTTGATACCACGCCACCACCTTTCCTTGCTGCAACCTTCTTGCGCCACCTCGCTACCAATTGCAGCCCTCTTGCGGCACCACCACCAACTGCTACAAACCCACCGCAGCCCTTCCCTTGCTCCAAACACCTAATCCTAATCCTACTACAACTAAACCGAACCCAATCCTACCGCAACACCTAATCCTAATCCTAAACTGCCTAGAACTAACCCAATCCCACCATAACACCTAATCCTAATCCTAAACCACCTAGAATTAACCCTAACCGATTCCTAATCCTAAACCACCTATACCCACCCTATCTCCCTAACCTATCCATCCACCCCACCGAAAAACCTACACCTACCCTATCCCCTCATCGCCTCTCTCTATCCCTTTTCCCTCTCTTGCACCCTAAGATCTCTTGTAAAGGGGTGATTTTGCCTCTCATAGGCTCTCTCCCTTAGTGGTGAGTGTTCTCCCACAGGGGGCTGTTGTCTTGGTGTTGTTCATGCTTCATATCTATGCTTGATTAGATCTGGATTGGTTGTCCTTGCTTGTGATTGCTTGTTGAATCTACACCCATGGCGTCTGAACCTCTGAGGATTATGGCACATTAGTTACTCAGGATGGAGGGGATTGTTCCTTTGGTCATGATTATCCCCTTTCCCTACTAGCACATCAAGTTGGACGGGAGCAACTATTTGATTTGGTCCTGTACTTACTACTTGTCAATTGCTGGTCGTAATTATGTCGAGTTTCTCACAGGTGATTCAGTTCGCCCTACTACTGCAGGTTTCGCTCAAGATAAATGGGGCGTTGCTTACTAGATGGTAATGTCCTATCTTATTAATTCTATGTGCCCTTCTATTACTCGGACATATCTGTTACTTGATTCTGCTGCTAATATTTGGAAAGCCGCTAAGGCCACTCATTCCCACGTGGGCAGGCGTGCCCAATGTTTTGAACTAAGGAAAAAGGTCCATCATGCTACTCAGAAGAAGCTTTCTGTGGCTCAATATTTGATGGAGGGCCAGTAGGGGAAGGGAAGAAATCCCTGAGAGTCGCACAAAGAAGGGGGAGGGAGGGGAATCGCACACAGCCCGCAGGCACACACCACAACATCAACTCATAACTTTATTCTTCAATTCTGAGTTTTTCTATCTATTACAACCCAATTTATAGGAAAAATAAAAACATAAAAATATAAACCTAAATGAAATAAGAAACTACCCTAAGCAAGGAAAGAAATTGCAAAACGGACTCTTTAAATCCTATATGAACCTAACTTACTAAAATAAAGTGAATAAAGCAAAATCAAAGGCAATCTTCCTAAATAAAGTAAATTCCTAAAAATCCTACTAGACCCAAAACCAATATGGATCTGGTTCATCTCTGTTTGGATATTCAGCTGGATTTGGATCGGCCCAAGGCTGTGCACCTGCATCAATATTACTTTGATCTGCAGGGTATGTGGAATGAGATTGATTTTTATGAGACTTGTCAACCTGTTTGTGAGACTAATGTTGTTGGGTTTAAGAAGCATGAGGAGGAGCTCCGCATTTATGATTTTCTAGCAGGTCTCAATGTGGAATATGATCAATTTCGGGCTAATGTGTTTACTCATGATCCTTCACCCACCCTTAAGGTGGTCTGTTCCATAATTTAGGATGAAGAGCGAAGTCAATCTGAGATGTTACAACCTATTTCTCAAGATCACTCCGCTCTGGCTTCTGCTACTGGTTTTGATTCACGGACTGCTACTTTATCCTCTCCTGATAAACCGGTTGCCAAATGTGACTACTGTGGCAAGGAGTGTCACACCAGGGAGACAAGTTGGAAACTTCATAGACGCCCTGCCAATTCTTGTTGGCATAATCAAGGTCGTGGGAAAAAAAAAAACCCAAGCAAATCAATCGGAGACTACAATTGATTCTGATGGCTCCACTATTGTAGGTGCCTCCTCTACTGGTGAAATGGCCATGCTTCATCGTATGCTTACTCAGATGGGATCCTTTACTATTGCAATTGCCTCCTCTCTACTAAAAATCATTGCCTCCCATTTATGGTTTAAAGTATCTCCGATACCGATACGATACCCTCTGATACGTATCTTAAATTTAGCCGACTGATACGATACATGGAATTTTAAATCCTTTCGTATCAATATATATCCTACGATACATACCGATATGCATCAATACACATCAATACGAAATGATATGCGCCGATACGACTCTATGGATAATATAAAATCGAGGTGAAATGTACATTTCGGTATGTATCGGTACGTATCAGTGAGTATCGGTATGTATCGATCGGTACGTATTGGTGAGTATTGGTACGTATCGGTGAGTATCGGTATGTACCGATATAGTGCGCTACGGTCATATAATGGCCAAGATAGGTAATTTTTTAGAAAAACACAATTTTTTGAGGGTTTTTGTTCCAAAGTTTCTGCCAGCCATATTTCTCTCTAATTAAAGTAGAAATCAAGGTTGGGAACAAGGATTTTTCATTTATGGGACAACTACAAACCTTGAATTCTTAGTGCGATACCCTCAATTTAGTGTTTATGCATAATACATGTTATCAATAGCTTTTTTTAACAAATTCTTTATGTAAAAGTGTTTAAAAAAATGTTTCCTATCCATTTATGTGTGTATCTTTAGCGTATCTTAGCGTATCTCTGATATGTATCTTAATTTTGGCTGACCAATATGGCAACCGATACCGATACTTTAATCCTTGCAGTCCCACTGAGCCCAGTCAGGTACTATATTCTGTAATCATAATGCATCTGTTGCCTCCCAAGCATAGATAATTGACTCTGGGGCTACTGATCACATGACCATTTTGCACAATTTTTTTCTACTTATTGTCCCTCTTCAGGTAATACCAAAGTTCATTTGTTGATGGTTCCCTTTTACATATTACTGGATCGGGTTCCATTCAGTGCTCTCATTCGTTGTCATTGTCTTCTATGTTACATATTCCTTAGTTTTCTACTAATTTACTGTACATTGGTAGTATTACTAAAGATTTAAATTGTAAAGTCACATTTTTTCCTACTCACTGTATTTCAGTACTTGTTGACGGAGGCAACGATTGGCAATAGTAGAATAAATGGTGGTCTCTGTTTCCTGGGCACTTGTCCCTTCCGAGCTCTACACACTTTATCTGATTTGGCACTCTCTTAACCTTTGGTTGGGCATCGTTGTTTGGGTCACCCCCCATAGGACACTTTATTTAGATTATTTCCAGTGTTAGTTAGACATTGTACTATGGACCGGTTTATTTGTGATGTGTCATGGAAAAACAAACTTTGTGATGCATCTGTTATAGCAAAACAAACTCAGAATATTTATCCTCTTTCTAATAATAGAATTAATGTTCCTTTTACTTTAATTCATTTTAATGTTTAGGGCCCTACCTGTCGTGTCTCTGTTTCTGGTTATAGATGGTTTGTCACTTTTATTGATTCCCATACTCTTTCTACTTGGATTTATTTATTGCCTCCTAAGAGTGAGGTTTTCAGTGCTTTCAGGAATTTCACTGCATGGTTAGGACCCGGTTTGATGCTAAAATCAAAATCCTGCATACTGGTAATAGGAGGGAATATATGGATGGTTCATTCCAGTCCTATTTGGTTAATCATGGGATTATCTATTAGATTAGTTGTGTGGTTACCCCAGAACAAGATGGTGTGGCTGAATGCAAGCTCATCTCCTTGAGATTGCTCACTCCTTGATGTTTGAGATGCAGGTTCCTGCTCCCTATTAGAGTGAGATTGCCCTTACTTCTGTTTGCTGCCTATCTCATCATAGGTTGCCTTCACACATACTTGGTTTTAAGAGTCCCATTGAGTTGTTATCTGGGTCTCGTACTTTTGTTGTTCTTGCTAAGGTGTTTGGTTGTGTTTGCTTTGTTCGTAATCATCAGGTTCCAGGAAAGCTCGATCATTATGGACTCCGAGGTGTTTTCGTAGGCTATTCTCCCACTTAGAAAGGATATCGGTGCCATCATCCACCTTCTCAACGGCTCTTTGTTTTCATAGATGTGATCTTTCGTGAGAATGAGGCTTACTTTCCACCTCTTCAGGGGGAGTCATCTAGTAGTGAAGAGGTGATTCAGATTCCTACCTTTAATTGTCCTTTATTCCTTACCATAGAGGATGGTGCTACTCAGAGGGATACTGGAAAAGAGACTACTAGTTCAGAGGTTCCCATAAGTCCAGAGGTTCCTGTTCAGGGGGAGCCATCGATTCAGGAGCAAGAGGCTCCAATTTAGGGGGAGCCACAAATTCAGGAGAAAACACAAGATGGTCTAGTGATACAGGTGTTCTCTCATAAGAAAATTAGAACTGACACTACCACTCAAACTACCACTACTACTTCATTGCTTCCTAATCCTGAGTCCTCTCTCCCAGGTATAATCTTTCCCCTTACTTTTGATCAGTCTTTTGATATTCCTATTGCTTATAGAAAAAGGTAATAGAACTTGTACTCATCATCCTATTTCCAATGTGGTGTCATATTATTCTCTTTCCTCATCATATTGTGCATTTGTGTCTTCCTTGCCCTCTATTTCTATTCCTAAAACTTGGCAGGAGGCAAATGCAGAACCTAAGTGGAAGGAGGCAATGAATAAGGAGATGAGAGCTCTTCACAAGAATAACACATGGGACCTGGTTATTGTTTGAGATTTAAAATGTAACCGCAAGCGTACGGATCAGTGTAGCTACGGGTCGAACACAGGGAGAGCAGCCACTTTATTTTTTTATCTCTTTTAATAATGCGAAAGTGAACCGATTAATAGTTGTGATCTAATTCTAATTACCGTCCTAAACATATGTATATAAAATAATGTTCTAACCATTCGTCATCTAAGAATTTAAAGACGCAAGCCACGCAATTAAAATTAAATAAATAAATAACTAAAAATAAACAACCCACGCAATTAAAAAAAAATAATAATAAATAAATAAAGGAAAAAATGCTGAAATAAAAATAAAGTAAAAGAAAGGGGATAAAGCTAGAGAGAGACTCACAAGTAGGTTTCTCTACTTAGCCCGAGGGATGCATCATAATATGAGCTTCCCTACTTAACCAGAGAGTCACTCTTACAAGGGTTACTCTACTTGGCTTTAGGGAAATGGACATAATTAAAATAAAAGCAATAAATTGATGGTTCTCTGGCTAGGAGGGGCAAAGCCAACACATACACTAGCCATGAACCTTGGGGGAGAGGGATAGCAATAATCTAACGACTGAAAATAAAAATCCTAAATTAAGAAAGAAAGGGTAGTCAGAAGAGGGAATGAGAGGGGGGAGAGAAGACTACTGAAGGAGCCTACTTACTTGAATCAATGCTTGAACTTGAAAAAAAAAAATTGCTCCACGGCTCGTGATCTTGTCACCTAGATCTAAGCCTAGAACTATAACTTAAAAAATTACACCTCAATTGCATAAATCATTAACATAAAAGGGCTGAATAAAAATAAAAGAGTGCTTGCATTAATTGAAATTAAAAAAAAAACTATTACAAAAGTGATTAAAGAAAAGATAAAGAAGAACTAAAACTAAAGGGAGAGCAAGAGAAAGAGAGAGCAACAAAAAAAAAACTAGAAGAAGAATGAATTGTCTCCCCTCCTCTTACATGAGTTGTATTTATAGGGAATGGGGAGGTAGGGTAACAAATTTCTCTTTCCTAAAAGAGAGAAACCCACAATTGGTTGTGAGATCTTTTGAGACCAAAAGTGCTAAGGTGGAGGAGAGAGAAGAGAGAAATAAATTTTGAGAAATTTCTTATAATTTGTTTGCTTATTTTCTTTCCTTTTTTTTCTAATTTATTTCTCTTCTTTTTCTCCCTCCAAGGAACGATTTTCTTCTTGCTTTATGTGATTTGGACAATCTTTTGGTGGGTGATGATGTGGAGGAGAGAGAAGATTTGGACAATCTTTATTTCTCCCCTTTTTTTCTCTTTCCTTTTTTTTTTCTTCTCTTCTTACACGGAACCCTTCCACGATTTTGCTTGCTTCTAATTTGATGTGGAAATCCCTTCCATGCCCTTAGTGCTTTAAGTGAATGAAAAGCAGGAAATCTTCAACAAATTCTCTAAAAAAAACAACCATGAGATTCGAACTTGAGACCTCTTGGTGAGCAAGGGAATTTTGCACACCATAGCTCACCAACTACACTAGGTAGTTGTTACCAAAAACAAATCTTCAATCACTTAAGGATGTGGTCCATCGATCCTTGTTGGCATTTGGAGTATTCCTTGTACCTCTGAGACAATTGCAAACGGGTTGGTTCTGCATCTCGGTTCAGTTCTGATCCATTATTCTTTTTCTGGCCTGAAAAGAATAATCATTTGTACGGGTGACCAAACGAATGTGTACTTTTAATTGAACACGTCCATCTTGCTCAGAATTTCGTCCTCTTCGCAACCATGGAAAGAAATAGGACCTCTTTACGTGTAAAATTGAAGATATAGCGCCCGATAATCCTTAAGGCCTTGAAAATATAAAACCTGCAAAAAGAGAGTAAAACCCAAGGTAGCTCCATTCTAAATATGTAAAATGCATGTTTTACTACCCTAGATTTCTCACATAAATGTGCTCATCAGTTATTCTTTCCTTCCAAAAGCAACCAGTTGGCTATAAATGGGTGTTCACGATCAAGCATAATACTGATGGGAAGCTGGATAGGTACAAGGCAAGACTGGTGGCAAAAGGCTTTACTCAGACCTATGAGATTGACTACCAGGAGACCTTTGCTCTTATGGCAAAAAGGAATACACTTCGATTCATCATCTCCTATGCAGTGAACCGAGGATGGGAACTACAACAATTGGATGTCAAGAATGCTTGTCTTTATGGAGAGCTGACTGAAGAGTTGTATATGGATAGTCCACTAGATTGCTCTAGTCCAGAAATACAAGGCAAAGTATATAGACTGAAGAGAGCTCTACATGGATGGAAGCAATCTCTCAAGGAATGGTTTGGTCACTTTCACAAGGCCATGATAGTAGTTGTCTTCACTCAGAGTAATGCTGATTATACATTATTCATTAAAAGGGTGGGTGTTCAAATTACTGTGTTGATAGTATATGTGGATGATATTGTTACTGGGAATGATACAGATGAAATCTCAAAGCTTAAAGCCTATCTTGGTCAGGAGTTTGAGATCGACATAGGAAGGCTGAAATACTTTCTTGGTATTGAGGTGGCACATTCAACCAAGGGTATTTTTCTCTTCCATAGAAAGTGTACCTTAGTTCTTATACCTTAGTTCTCCTCTCAGAAACTGGTATATTAGGGTGTAAACCCATGGATACTCCTATTGAGGCTAACTCTCATCTTAGAAGAAAGGAAGGTGAACCTATTGATAAAGGTCGGTATCAAAGGTTGGTTAGAAGACTCATATATCTATCTCACACGAGACCAGGCATACCTCATGCAGCAAGTCTGGTGAGTCAATACATGCATGATCTCTATTTCTCACACATGGATATTGTGTACCGGATCCTTAGGTACTTGAAGACTGCCCCAGGAAATGGCATTTCATTCTATCCTATAAATCATATGAGGATTGAGGCAAACACTGATGCTGATTGGGTAGGTTCTTTAGATGATTGCCGCTCTACAACTAGTTATTGTATATTTGTTGGTAGTAACTTGGTTACATGGCGTAGTAACACATGGATGTTGTGTACCGGATCCTTAGGTACTTGAAGACTGCCCCAGGAAATGGCATTTCATTCTATCCTATAAATCATATGAAGATTGAGGCATACACTGATGCTGATTGGGTAGGTTCTTTAGATGATTGCTGCTCTACAACTGGTTACTGTATATTTGTTGGTGGTAACTTGGTTATGTGGCGTAGTAAGAAGCAGACAGTTGTGGCTCGATCGAGTGTAGAGGTTAAGTTCAAGGCAATGGTGCATGGGATTTGTGAGCTTCTTTGGTTGCAGAGTCTTCTTTATGATTTTTGTGTGTCCATCTAGATGCCGATGTTGTTATATTGTGATAATAAGTTAGCCATCAGTATTCCACACAACCCTGTTCAGTATGATCATACTAAGTATGTGGAGATTGATAGACATTTCATCGAGAAGCTAGAGCAAGGCCTTATCTGTATTTTTTTTGTGTAGAGTGAAGATCAGTTAGAAAGATGTTCTCACAAAGGGACTTAGTAGTGAGTCTTTTTATTTTATTTTGTCCAAGTTGGGTATGCGTGATATTCATGCACCAACTTGAGGGGGAGTGTTGAATAATGGATTATTGTAATAATGAGTTTTAGGGGTTATAACCAAATGGACCCTTAAGCCACTTTTTGGGTTTTATTTTATTATAAATAGAGGACTGTGCTCATTAATGCACAAGTCCATATTCCCCTAATCTTCAGTGGTTATGGATTCACTCAGTGCTTCTCTGATCACTCTGTATTTGTTTGTAATCATGGGGCTAAGGTTGTCATCCTTGTGTACGCTTATGATATTATTGTTTCTGGTAATGACTCATTTGGTGTCGAAGATGTCAAGGCATATCTACGTCAGCATTTTCGGATGGACTTAGGGATGCTTAGATACTTCTTGGTAAGTGAATTTATTTGTTGCAAGAAGGGTGTCAGTTTGTCTCAAAGCAAGTATATGCTTGATATCTTCTTTCTTAGACTGGCGTGTTGGTATGTTAACCTGTTGATAACTTATAGATCCTAATCTGAAGCTTGGGGTGTGTGATGACAAATATTTCATGGATAAACATCAGTTCAAAAAGCTGGTTGGGTAACTTATTTATTTGATTGTTACTTGTCCTAATTATTCCTTTACAGTTGGGGTTATTTGTCAATTTATGGAGAATCCTAAGCGATATCACTTGAATTCTACTTGTTGCATTCTGAGATATATTAAAGGTGCTTTTGGCAAAGGTCTTATTTATTGGCATCATAATCTCATAGATATTATGGGTTATGCTGATCCTGATTGGGCTGGTGTTGCCAGCAATCGTAGATCAACTACTGGATGTTGCACATTTATTGATGGTAATCTTATGCCATGAAGGAGCAAGAAGCAGTCTGTTGTGACTTGGTTGAGTGTGAGATTGAGTATAGAGCTAGGCACATACTGCAATAAAGTTTATGTGGTTGAAATCTCTCATAAAACAATTGGGGTTCTTTGTTTAAAAACCTATGAAGATGTATTGTGATAATCAAGTTGTGATTTATATTTCCAGTAATCCGGTCTTTCATGAGAGGTCTAAGCATATTGAGTTTAATTGTCATTTTGTGAGAAATGCAGTTATGCAAAAGCTGATTTCGACTCCGTTTGTCAGCTCTGGCAATCAACTTGGTGATATGTTCACGAAAGCGCTATTCTGGCTTGCGTTTCTTAGTGGTTGTTCAAAGCTGGGTATGGTGGGAGATCTCTCTCTCTCTCTCTCTCTCTCTCTCTATATATATATATATATATACTCCCCAGCTTGAGGAGGAGTTGTTTCGTGGGGTTGTGTTCCATGGATGTTCCATGAAACAGTGTACCGTGGGATCATATCTGATAACTTAGTTGTTATTTCTCTTCCCTATTGTAGACTTATTAGACTAAGTTAGTTGTTACTTTCCTTGTATTGTAATAAGTCGTCAGACTCTTAGTAGACTTCCTACTCTATAGTTAGTCCAACGACTACTTGTGTTGTCCATGTGAATTTGATATGTATAGATGATTTCTCTCAAAACAACCTGTGTCGAGAACCTTCTCAACATGGTCCAAATATCTGCCATGTGCAACTCAGATAGACCCCAAATTTTGTGGATAGGTAGACTCCAACTTCCCCTGCTCATTGCTCATAGGTCAAATTTCAGCCAAACAGTTATTCTAGTGGCAAATTAAGCTTTGAGAAATGCAAGACCATAGGAGACTGCACATAGTGGGTGGAGTACTGTAGGTGTGAATGGACATACAGGGATGGTATTTGATTGAACTTGGATCTGAAATTTGACACATGCTAATTGGACCACATCCTAGTAGAAATGGAGCCCTAAGACAATGCAAAAAGAATTGAAATCGCAAACAATAGTCCACACAAAAAACACAAGGACTTGTGTGGTTTGGCAACATTACCTACATCCACGGTGAGATGAGATCTGCTTCATTATCAATGGAGAAAGGTTTACAGCCACTTGTTCTCACACCTCTCATATTGCTTATAGAGAAAGAACCCTTGTTACAAATTTATAGTGAAACCGATACAAGAAACTCACTGAAATACCTATGTACCCTAAAAACAATTTCTTGGGAACTACCGCCCCCGAACCCCCTCATGGTCCCACCAGATCTACCTTCGGCCTCTTAACGGTGCTTCGGAATCAGCCCAGAGAGAGAGAGAGAGAGAGAGAGGATGATTCCTATCTGATCCAGATCGCAAATGGCCAAGACTGATCCTGATCCTGATCCTGATTCTTTTTTTTTTTTTTGAATCCCTGATTAGACCCAATGATTGGAGGAGTAAAAGTGCTAGCTGCTGAACCAAAATGGTTCAGACTTTGGTCTGTTTCCAAAAGCAGTGGTCTCAGCATGTTTTGACATGTTACTTAGATGTGGTTATCCAACATATCTGACCTTTCAAGTTCCATTGGCTTTGAGAGAACTCAGGGACATCTATTTAGTTTGTAATATTAAATTTGCAGTATAATGCTTGGGATGACTGATGAGTAGATAATTGCACTCAAGATCTTTGCCATTCACAGTTAGTTGCTGTTAAGCCCATCTGTTGCTTTAAACAATATCTTCTATTGTCTAAGCTACTAGCAGTTGTGTACTTGTATTTCTATCATTTTGTCATAGTATTCTGTCTATTATTTTCTTAAATACAGGGCTTTCAAATGCAATCAGCATTGCTGAGAGATTAGGATTACCAAGAATAGTTCTAGATAGTGCTCGTGAACTGTATGGAACAGCTAGTGAAGAGATCAATAGGGTAATATTCATCAACTCATATACATTCTTCTTACTATGCGATTGATACCTGTATAAATGCTTTTCTTCTTCTTCTTTTTTTAGCTTTCATATGCTACAAGTTATCTTATAGAGGACTCAATCTGGTTTTTACCATCAATGTATGGGAACCCCACCTAAAGTTCTCTTAATTTTGTAGGATCTATAATAATGAAAAGTTTGGTTATATGTTGTGTACTTATATATACTTATATATTTCATTTTATCATATGGGATTAACAAACATCTATCCTCTGCTGGCATTCTCACCAATCTCATCTCTCCTAGATTCATATACTCTTCTGGCCTCCCCAGATCTGCCTTGGTCTCATCCATTCTCTCCTCCTCTGGCTGGTCCCATCCCCGTTCTCCCCCTCCTCTTGATGATATTTGGTTGGCCTTTCCTCCCATCCCCTCCGGGCATCAAGAGATTATAAAGTCCTCTGAAGCTCTCTTCAACGGGCTCCTTCATTACGGCCTCAGCTTGGGAATTTATTCGTACCAAATCTCCTACCATCCCTTAGCATAATGTAGTTTGGTTCAAATGACACATCCCCCACCACAGCTTCACCGTTTGGCGTGCCCTCACCGATTGCCTCCCCACCCAATCTTTCCTCATCCACAGACGCATTCAGGTCTCTCCTTCCTGCTGCCTCTGTTGGAACAATCCTGAAGATGTTAAACCACCTCTTCTTTTCTTGCCCCTTCTTCGCCTCAGTCTGGAAGAAGGCCCTCAAATTTATTTGGCCAACCTCGCCCTTGACTAGGGAATAGATATGGATTGATATGACATTTGGCAGCTCTACCTTGTGTGACTATATGGAAGCTCACATTTGCAGCGACTATCAACCGCATTTGGACGGAGCGAAACCTCAGAAGATGGACTTCCAACTCTCATTCCTTTGAAAGGATTTGGAAAGCCATCTACTTTGAGGTAAGTTCCAAACTTGGCACTACCAGGCACAGGCCCGTCAGAGACACCCTAAGGAATAGGCTCATTGTTGTCTCTTGGGGTCTTTCCTCATCCACCATCTCTCCATCTATTCTCACCCCCATTGATTGTCCCCCAGTAGTTGGGTTTTCAGGCCCTTGCAGAATTTTTGTCCCCACTTCGGTGTTGCCCCCCCCCCCTTTTCCCCCCCTTTTGTTCTCTTTAGAACCCTTGTACATTCTTTCTCTTGGTAATGAATTATTTATTCATCCAAAAAAAAACAAAACATCTATCTATTATCTCCACTTTCCAATGCTTTCTAGAATTAATCGTTGACATAATGGACTTCTATTCATTTAGGAAATAGGAATGGGTTATGCAAGGGAACATATTATTTGTAGGTTACTGAATGCCATTAAGTTATGGTACATTGCAAGCTATATGACTTGACCAGTTTGGCAATTTGTAGCTATGAGCCATCCCCGTTCAGTTACCTTAATAAAAATTGGATGGTTCATTAATTACCATTATCCTGGATGCTTTAATTAATATCTAATGTATTCTATTGATATACTCTCCTAATACATGATTTCACTGAATCCAGGTCGTTATTGATATGGAGGAGCATAAGAAAGATTTTGAAGAGCATATTCATGAAGCTCAACATTATCTAATGTGAGAATCTTATCTGTGTCTCTACATACAGCTACCAGTATTTGCAAGAATTATCCAGCTACTTACAAGCCAAATCCTTTGATATTGGAGGAGAGGTTGTAACTTCTTCAATTTTGATAAGTTTGTCAACTTAAGTCTGGACTAGCTGGCTGGGGTTTTGAAGAAGCCTGCTAAAGAAGGGGCCAACAATTTGAATGAGACTCATATCAAAATGTTTCTCTGAGAGGGTTGTTACTGAAGTTATCTTGGGCAGCAGATGCAAAAGTCTGAAACCTGACTACATTGAGGAGAGAGACTATAGGAAATGGAGTATAGTGCTGATTTGTGTTTCTTTTTAGTGTCTTAGAATCGCAGGCCTCCCTTTTCACATTTGTTGTGAAGGCCTTTCATGACACTGGCAATGTATATGGTAGGTTCGGTAGACCCTAGATTTATCAGTCTTGAGAAGTGGCATTGGGCTAGAATTGACATTAGGGTTAGTGGGCTCTTTAGACTTCCTTGGCTGATTTCAGTCCTTGATCGTGGGCTTCTCTTTACCATGGAGTTGGAGGTTGAAGAAGATAACAAATCACCCTAATCATGGTCAAAGGAACTTGTCTACTGTGGGGCCCATTGGGATGGTAATTTATTTCTGGTTCAAACTTTGAAATTGACTTAATCTCTATCCAAGTTGGAGGATAAAAGAGCGTAACAGTCAATATTATTATGGGGACCAGATCAGTCCATGCGCTCAATTATATCTTTAAGAAATTATGTCGGATGATCATTTTTTTTTTTTTTTTATAAATAAAATTTCTTTGCCAAAAGGAAAGAGAACAAGGGGCCCCAAAAAAGGGGAAAGAGAAAATATATGACAACCAAAACAACAATATGCATGTTCCTTAGGGAGTAAACACATGAAAAGGAAAAAGAAGAACTTGCTTCTAATATCAAAGGCTATGGAATCCCAAATATGATGGAAGGGCCTTGATCGAAAAGATCATTTCTAAGATTAAGCTCCGTCCAAATGTGATGATGGCAGCACCAAAAACAAGCTTATCCGCAGCATCACAAACCGACAAACCACCAAAGGTCATATCCACCCAGATCCACTCTCTCTAGAAAGGGAGGATTCTCTGACTTCGAGGCCAACATTTGCACAGAAGCCCTTCCCGAATAGAGGAAGAGAAGGTGCAAGCAAAGAAAAGGTGCTCCACATCCTCAAAAGAATTCGAACAAAGGCAACAAGTTGGGAAGACTGGAATTGACGATGAATAAAAAAAGACCATGTTGGGAGGCGGTTTGAGAGGACTCGCCAATCAGTGAAGCTGTGACGGGGATGTGGAACTTGAACCAAAACTAAACCATGACCTTTGATGAGATCTTAGGACAACTTGGACCAAAAATAGCCATTAGATGAAGCAGACTAGACCACAAGATCACCCTTATCCAAATGCCTTTTGGGAATGGAAGGAAACACTCCCTAAAAAGGGGGAGCCTAGTCATCCTAACCAGTGATCTCTACCACAGAGGAATGCTTACAAACATCCGAACTATAGATAGATCTTGCACTAACTGAGTGAAAGAGGACACATAAGGGGTGCCAGTGAGGCAGTGATCAAACTAAAGATAGGTAGAGGCATCATCCATGATGAGGGAGGAGGCAGCCTGGAGGGCAAGAGGCTAAAGCTTCAAAATCTTCTGCCACACCTAAGAAGCATCAGAAATGGGAGGAGTTGTACAAGAGTGTTATTACATAGAAGTCCGAGCAAAAACACAGTCAACCCAATGCTCTTGTGATGAGAAGCGGCTTCCAACTAGATGTATTGACTAAGAGAATAACATCTAAGCCGTTCATCCTGTTGTATCCAAGTTGGGCATGAAGGAAATCTATGCACCAACCTGAGGGGGAGTGTTAATAAATCTAGTTACATTAGTTTCTAGGTTTATTATTCACATGTTTCATATGCTAGATAAGTATTGAGTCATCCTTAGTTAGCCTTCCATAGTTGCTATCATTCTCCATCTATAAATAAAGTGGTGGCCTCTATCATTCGATAAGTTAAATCATTCTCTGGCATCTCTCTTCTCAACTGTTATCTTAGATGTTTCTACCTGTAATGAATGTTGATTGGTTATAGTGATTAAAGACTTTGCTACAAATTTGAGCCTATTGTAAGGACTTTGGGAATTAACTTACTATTTAGTTTTAGGAGTTTTAGGGGTATTTTGGTCCTATCAATTTCTGCTATGTATTAGTTATGATCAGTGCAGGGTACAGGGGTGTTCCTGTCCCTGACTAATTATTGAAACTTATATATATATATATATATATATTAAAGGGACTGACCTGCAATAGACCATTCTAGTCTGAGCCACAAGTTTTCCCCACTTTTGGGACTAAGTTGTGACTCTTGCCTCTCACCTCTCTTCTCTCTTTTGTCTTCTTCTTTTCTTCTTCTCTTCTCCTTCTTTCCTTGGTTCAATTATAGGATTCTGGAATTTTAACATGGTATCAGAGCCTTTGTGATCAAACCTAGGGTTCATAAATTCTTCTCTACTGATTTCTCTCTTTCGTTGAACCTCTCTGGTGTGCAACTGCCTATGCCGCATATATTATAGATTAAATCACTCCCTTTCTCATTAATGGAGTGCTAGTTTTTTAATTTGGATCACGATATTATGCTGCTGAACTGAAGATTGAAGACCTTGGATCGGTACCACCATCCTTCTGCCCAAATTGATTTTTTGCAGGGTTTTCCTATTTCATCGATTTTTGTCCCTGTGGTTCAATTATATTTCATCGATTTTTGTCCCTATGGTTCAATTATATTTCATCGATTTTTGTCCCTGTGGTTCTGGTAATTGATTTGGTGATGACTATGGTGGGATCAGTTCTTGATAATATTGTTCTATACTAGAATCATCCATTCTATGGTGCTATAGAGATCTGCATATAGGTGATTTTTTATTTGCTTCTACATTTGCAACCCTATCTTTTCTGATTTTTGGTTCCTCATGGCTGAGACCAAAACTACTACCCCTGCTACTACTACATCTTCTTCGGACAATGTGAATCTCCAGATTACCTTTATCAAGCTCAAAGGAAGTTCGAATTACCTACTTTGGGCTTAGTCTATGAAGGTTTATCTTATGGTCAAAGATAAACTTCAATATACTACCTCTGATCCTCCTCTTTCGTCTGATAAAGGATATAATGACTGGATGAAGGAAAATGCATTAATTTTGATTTGGCTGTGGAATAGTATGGAACCAGATGTTGCTACCAATATTCTGTTCCACACTATTGCAAAAGGAGTATGGGATGATTTGAAGAAAACATATTCGCAAGAGAAGAATATGACTCGTATCAATGATATCTATGAGAAGTTGTTCGAATTTCCAATCTGACAAGTCTCTACTTGAATACTTTAGTGCTTTCAGGGGAATGGTTGAAGAACTCAATGTTTTCCAGCCCTTCACTATAAATTCTTTGCTGGCTTGAAAATGACTTGAAGGCAGTGAAGGTTCACTTGTTGGGGACACTGTCCCTACACTGAATGATACTTACTCAAGACTTTAGTGTATCACATATTCTACAAAACTTGATCAGTCCACCAAAGACAATTCATTCTTCCTTGCTAACCATGGACATGGCCGAGGTCGTGGGGGAGGCCGTCTGTCTGCTGGTCGGGGTTCTAGTGGACAACAATCTAATCGCGAATAGAAATCTGATCGTTCTTCACGCCAGTGCTCTTACTATGGCAAGTCCAACCATATTGTAGAGACTTGTTAGGCAAAGCATGGCAAGCCAGAGTGGGCAACCCAATTAGCCAATCATGCAGTGTCGGATGATGGTACTGACAAGGTCTCTTCCAATAAGGCAATGATACTAAACCAAGGACTTCTTCAGAATATTCTTCTACCAGTCTACGTGATGAAATCAATCAATTACTAAAGTGTTTGCAGACTCTTGAGGCATCCTCTAATACATCCAATGGTGTGTCTACGTCCACTGCTACCTTGGCTCATGCAGGTACATCAACCCTCCTTACCACTTCTACCCCCTGGATTATTGATTCAGGGGCCTCTGCTCATATGACTGGTAAGTCATCCCGGTTTAAGTCATTTTCTCGTAGTACCACCTCTACATTTGTTATTCTTGCAAATGGTGCTTCAACACCTATTTTAGGTCATGATACTCTCACTTACATCTTTAATTAACCTATAATCCAGGGGCCTCTGCTCATATGACTGGTAAGTCATCCCGGTTTAAGTCATTTTTTCGTAGTACCACCTCTACATTTTTTATTCTTGCAAATGGTGCTTCAACATGTAACCTATCCTCTGTGTTACATGTTTCCCGAGTTCCATTAAATCTCCTCTCAGTGAGTCAGTTAACCTAGTCATTAAATTGCTCAATAACCTTTTTTCCTTCTTACTGCGTTTTTTAGGATCTTCACACGAGGAAGACGATTGGTAGAGGGCGTGAAAAAGATGGTCTATATTATCTTTACTGTGGTACTCCTGCTACTTCCACTACTGCTACAGTCGTTGGGGATGTGACTCATTTCTAATGGCACTGTCGTTTAGGTCATTTGTCCTTGTATAGGTTATAAATTTTATTTCCTAGTTTTAAGTCTATACCAAAGTTAGAGTGTGAAGCGTGTGAGTTGGGAAAGCATCACCGTGTGTCTTTCCCATCTCGCTTTGTGGCTCGTAGTCCGTCTTTATCTTCGTTAGTACATTCAGATGTTTGGGGCCCTTGTAGAGCCAACAATAGATTTGGATTTCGATATTTGTGACTTTTGTGGATGACCACTCTCATCTTACATGGTTGTATCTGTTAAAGGATCGATCTGAATTTTTATGTGTTTTAGAATTTTTTTTAGATGAATAAATAAATTCATTACCAAGAAGGGAAGAATATACAGGGGGGAGAAGGGGGTAGGGGAGGCTAAGCCGAGGCAAGCCTAACAAAACAAACAAACAAAACAAATACAACCAAGCTAGATCTTAACCCGATCAGCAGACTAGAAGAGCACCGAACTAGATCAGCCCAAAGGAGAGGAGAAGCACAGATAAGAAAAAAGGGGAGTGGGTAGGGCAGCAAGCAGGTGGGGGAGTCAAGTATGAGGAATGGTGTCAATATGGAGGTTCCAGGAGGCAATGATATGTCTGTTCTTAGTGGATTTGGGGACAGGCCTATGGGGGAGGGACTGAATTTTGAAGGTAACATTAAAGTAGATGGCTTTCCAAATCTTGTCCAAGGAGCGGGAGAGGACCAATTTCCAGATGGAGGAAAAGGGGCAGAAGAAGAATAGATGAAGGATATCCTTAGTACCATGAGGGCAAAGGCAGCAAGAGAGGGGAACAGGGATATGGCGGTGGATGAGAAATGCTTAGGTTGGGAGAGTTGGAGAGGCATCTCCAAAGAGTAAGACTATGACGAGGGATGTGGCCTTTGAACCAAACAAGGTTACGCTAAGGAACCACAAGACCCGAGGACCTAACATAGGTCCAAGCCGAGGCAAAAGAGGAAATCCCATCGGATAAGGGAATTCAGATGCATTTATCTTCTCTACCTCGATGGCCAAGAGGGAGAGGGGGAGAGAGAACTAGAGGTTATGAAGGGGAGGAGGGGACTATCCAAGTGGGGCAGGATACAGGAAATCATAGCATACTTGGAAATGCCAGAGGAGTAAATGGTTTTTGGGGATACCAGGGAGGCGAGGATACCAGTCGGGTGCCAAGGTCCATCCATAAGGAGGTAGCCTAGCCATTACCTATGGAAAATGAAATGGCATTGAGAGCCAAAGGTCGAAGAGAGAGAATTTTCCTGCAGATCCACTGCCAATAATCCTTTTTGTCACCAAATCCTGAAAAAGAAAAAAAGTGATACAACAATTCAAGGATTTAATCAAAGTGCTCACAGACAAAAGGTTCAAGGTAAGGTTAAGAACATGAAGAACAAAATTAAGTGAAATAGAATAATGGGAATACTGCCTTTACTAGAAAAAGAGGAGAGGGTACCATCAGCCACCCGAACCTTATGCTTACCAGAACAAATGAAATAAGAATCATAATAATGGGACGTACCAGTCATGTGGTTAGTGGCATCAAAGGAAATAACCCATGACGGAGTTGTGGAAGGTGCAAAGGTGGTGACATGCATATAATGGAAGCTGAGGCATCCTGTGAGGTAGATGGGCTATCAAGCTGAGATATGAACCGGCGAAGCACTGTAGTATCATCCCTAGAGAAGGAGTTGGTATCTACCTGTGAGAGTCCTCTAGTATCAGCCTCTGTAGAGTAGCATGGGCTATAGCCCCTCCTCTGCGGCCACCACGTGTACTAGGACTGCTATTAAGAACCTAACACCTCTCTCAAGTGTGCCCAGGTTTCCCACAATGATCACATTGCCGTCTATCTCTGTCATCTCCACAGGATGGCCCTTGGCTTCAGCCACCTCCACGCTATTCTCTGTGGGTAGTGGAAGAAAGAGCAGAACACTCAAGTTGTGATGTAGAATCCATGGCATCTCTCCTGGTCTCCTCACTCAGGAGGTAGCTACACACTTCATCAAGGAATGGAAGAGTTGGCCGGCCCAAATCTATATCTTGATTTGCTCATATATGAATGCAACCCACCTAGAAGAATCAAAACACACTATTTTTCAAGAGATCTATAGACCTGTGCTTCATCATCAGGATTGGAAAACTGAAGATCTTGGTAATGATCATACTCCTCCCAGAGTCCTATAATAGTATTATAGTAGTTAGAAATGGACTTGTTCCCCTTGCTGAAGGAGCTGATAGACCTTCATAGAGTCACCTACCCTATCATAGGTCTTAAAGACACTATCCTAAATATCCTAAGCAATTTCTTTTCTAATAAATCTCCTACCTATCTTAGGTTTCATGGAGAAAAGTAGCCAAGTCATAATAATAGAGTTTGCAGTTTTTCCATTTCTATTACCCTGGGTTTGTGACGGCGGGAGCCTTGATAGGGAGTAATATACCCTAACTTCTGTGAAGTTGGTATTATCCAACTTCACAAGAGAAATCTGAGTGTTAGGATTGTTATAGACAATCAAACTGGGCTTGGTACTACTCGACCCACCTAATATAGCTTCAGTAGGTTCTGTGAGATCAGACATGATGTAAGGATACCCCTAAAAACAACACAAATGGAGATCCAAACCAAGGGGGAAACACAAGCCCCAAAAAATCTTATGAGGTTGTGCTCCAACAGCACAACAAGCAAGGCTTAGGGGAGTCAAACACAAACCCCTGGGCGGTTCTTTTGGGCTAAACCATCTCCCAACCAATCATGGAGGAAAGCGAAAAGAGAATTCGAACTTCTAGCTGGCGGTAATGCTGTGGTGCGCTCCACTTCTTTGTGTGAGCTCCAATTAGTGTTTATAGCCCTCAGATCTCCCTCAAAGTGTCTTCAACTTGTTTTTACAACTCCATTAGGTCTTCTTGTATACTCTTCTTACATAGTATAGCCTCTGATGGACCGCTTTTCTTCTAGTGTTCCAAGAGAGAATTAAAAAATGGAACAAGGATGCTTAATCGACTCTCAAACCCTTATACAACCTCTGATACCAAGTTAGAAATAAGAAGGATTAGGGTTAGATATGAAGGAAGGAAGAAGAGGGAGAGAAGAAAAAGAAGAAGAATGAGAGGAAAACGTGGGGAGCTTTCTTGCTCTTTCCACATATATTATGTTCAACTAGAACTTTAGGGAAATTACATTAGACCTCCCTAGGGAGGTGAAGGGGAAAAGAAAATACAGCTTAGGACAACATAATATAGGAACAATTCCTAAACTACCCCTATTACATAAACTCCAACACCTTTACCCTTCCCCACCCCCTTGATGCATCATTATTGGTCCCCTGTATTTTGTGCCCCTAGCTCTTCTTTAGCTAGCTTGGCTGCCTTCTTTGGGATTCTTTAGCTCCTTTTTCTTTTCCCTTCGGGGCTGTATATTCCCCCCACCTTTTTTCCCTCCTCGTAATTAAATTATTTATTCACCCAGTGTAAAGCTCTCTCTTTCAAGGTCATGAAGAAATTAAAAGCATTTCTATTACTTTGGGATAACAAAGCTAGCTGGTGCTGTTCCAAAAAGAAACTCCTGTGCCTTCAAGATAAGGCATCCAGCCCCAAGGAAGATCAGAAACCTAGAGCATAATTTGAACAATCATAAAAGGGAAGCGGGGATCATTGCCAGCTTGGCGACTGTGAAAGCAGAAAAATCTCCAGTGAGATTTTTTGTGGGAAGGGCATATGGGAAAGAAGATATTCTGCCTTTTGAGATGAATATGGATTTATTAGACCCAAAAAGATTCAAGGTTTTTGGATTGGACGGGGTTGATGAAAGATGTAAGCTTTCATTGGTAAACTGTTGTTGGTGATTGTTCTTGGACGATTGAACTCTATGGTAGCTTGTTATCAATCTCAAATATGGTTCCAGAGACAATAATTCCAGAAGTTCTGTTTCAGGGTGAGAGCTTGGAAGGTATCATGAGAGAATTGAGGATTTTATTGCATAAAGAATTCCCAAGGTATGCAGTATGAGACAATTTGGTTCTGGTAGGATGATTAGCTACCTTATTGGTAAATTATGCAATCTATGCCTGAGACTCTACAGGCTACTCTGTACACAAGGGGTCATTTTTGGTCAATGTTCTGAGGCAACAAATATTTGGTGAAAGTTACCGTACTTCTAGAGAGAATATTTGTAGGTGTTTCAATATTCACTCGTTTAAATGACACTGAGGTAAACACTGGAGAAGTGGATTCTATAAGATGAATGGAACTTCAAGGGGGTTCTTTTTAAAGTTAATGAAAGTTTGTGGAGGAATGGGCGGATAACCCCTCTTCTATCCTTTTTTTAATTGGGTGTGTGGGTTGTAGGGTGGAAGAGTTTGAGCACTAGACAAAGTTCTCAGCAGTTACTATTGACCTTATGGAGAACGTTGTAGATATGACAGATACATACATCCTTTCTAAACAATGTTAAAAAATAGGCATCTCTTCATTCTTTCTTAGGATCTGATGGAGTTTCATGTACCTTATTTCTGTCATGCTTTTGTACCAAATCTTCTATGAAGATACAAGTTCAATTTCTTTTCTGGTAGTAAAAAGTCCACCCCCCCCCCCCCCCCCTTTTTTTTTTGGCTGCCAATTTTCTTAAAGCAGTATTTATGAGATTTTTGTGCCTTCCTTTTAATTGAAGTCTTTCAAAAAAACTTAATGAGGATCTACTGGCGGCTGAAAGGAAGATCATGGAACATGGCATTTCTCAGAGACACAGAAAGATGCAAGAGATTTCAGATGCTGCAACAATCGCATGTTCTATCCTTCGTAAGCAATTGCAACAGCATCGCATATCTGCAGTTCAGCCTTTCAAGAAGGCTACAGTAATTTACAGTCAACAAACACCAGTGGCCAAATCCCATCACGCAAAAGTTGATGATGGTCAGCATCCTAGAGCTGATGCTGGTGCAGACTCTGTTGATAACAAGAAGCAGTCTCTATCAGGTATCTTTCCAGTAAGAGGGGGAGGGGGTGGTTGTTCGGCTATACTTACCTCTCCAGTAGACACATGGGGTTTTCCTCTATACTGTTGCCTTATCAAAGAGAATTATTTTCCTAATTTATGGATAAAACTATGTTCAGGTGTTGTGCACCCTCAGTTTATGCATGCGTTTTTCTCCTTGATTCTAACATAGTAGCTATATCTATTTTTTTACCATAATATGTTGCAGACAAGAAGATTGAACTTCCAAAGATTGGTGCAGTGGTGCATATTCCTTCTCTATGCAAGAATGCAACGGTGTTAAAGGTGGATCCATTTAAAGAAGAGATTGTAGTTCAAGCCCATAATATGAGATTGAAATTGAGATTGAGCGATGTTGAAAGTTGACAGGTGATGTATTCATTTACGCAAACATTTTCAGGTACCCAAGAAGCCAAGTCATAGATACTTTGTTTCTATATATACATGTATCTATGGACCCAATTTCTGTAATGCTTTTCTATTAAAGAAAAAAAAAATCTGTAATGTTGAGTGCATAAATAAACAAAAATTATTTTTGGCCAGAACATATGAATGGATCAGAACCCATTTTTAGTTTTTGTGTTTTTCCTACTTATTTTAAATAGAAATTGGATCCATAAATGCTTTTTTTTTTTTTTTTTTTGGTAGGTCCATAAATGATACCAAATACATACTAAAACGTTTTTGTGTCAAAAATTCAAAAATAAAATAATATCTAAGAGAGCCTAAAAGTTCCTTTGGTTTGCATTTGAGTTTGGTTTGACATCTCCTATGAAGGTGTTTGCCAACTAAAGGTATAAATAGTAGAATTAAGCCAAGTTTTTCAATCCCTCTAAGGAACCCGTTTTTGGCATCGCTGATACAGAAGCCTTGGTTGAGGAATAAGCCCATGGTTGTAGAACTGGAGATTCTCGATGGGACTGCTAAGAGGGGCAAATCCACTTGATTCTGGTGGTTGTGGGGTGGTCTGAAATGAGTTGGGACGGAGCCTTTTTTTTTTGTTTTGATAAAATGGGAGATGGCTTCATATGGGTTTTTTTTCTTTTTTCCTGTCATCTGATGGGCTGGATTAGCGACTACAGCGGAGAAGGTTGTTTGGGTTGAACGCTTGTACCCTTTTGCAACGTGTATAAATCCAAGAGTACCATATATGCCACCGTTAATTATATGTCTCCACCTCATCTCAAAACATATTGGTATTTTTCATGGCTTTTCAGGGCAAAAAGAAGAAAAACTCTCTCGAGTCTCGCCTGATTCGAAGATAACCACGTGGTGGACGTGGACCCACCACACGAACAGTTGTCTAATTGTCTATATCCAAATTGGGGGTTCGGCATTAGCTAGGTCGGTGCCAAGTCAAGTCTCCCTGCTAGCTATCCGAACTCAACTCCTGAAAAACACCAGTAATGATCACAAAATACGAGGATGTGGGGATGGAAGAAGCGGGAGCCGGGAATCCGACTCTCCGGGAATGGGGAGATGCTCAGTCGTTTTAACTTTAACCCCTCGAGTCTCGACACGTTGATGTCTCTTTTTTCTTTTTTCTTTTTTCTTTTACGAAATCGACACGTTTACTTTTTTTATTCTTCCAAAGCCCCCAACGGCCAAACCTCAATAGTCAAGACTCAAAATTCAAAAACCGTAAAAAGAAGACAAACTCAACCTCATTTTACCGTAATTTCACTTACATTTCATCTACTTTTAGCCCCCACCGACTGCGACCTCCTTTTCTCTATAAATATCGAAACCACCTCCTCGTCTTTCTACTTTTCGTTCCATTTTTGTTTGTTGAACGCTCGCAGCGGGCCGAGACTTTGGGTAGGTCTGGTTTCGTTGAGGCAGGTTTACAGATCGAGAGAAGGTTTTTTCATTCGATTTTCGTCGCTCCGCAAGAAAACGTTAGTTTTTCCCTCTTTGCTCTTTATCAATTTTCAAATTTTATGTCTTGGTTCTTGTGCATTTCTGTATTTTCTTTGGTTATTTGGAAACTTGAAAGTGCTCGTAACTTTTTATTGTTTCCATTTGCAAAATTTCCTTTGAAAGAGATAAATCCAACACGAAACAGAAAGAGAGAGAAAGAGATCTCCGACGTAGTTTTCTTTCTGATTCTTACAAGGTGTTTGGAAAAGAAAGGATAGAATCTTGAATGTATCAGCTCATTTTTTCTGCATTTAGGTTAACCCAGTGCCTACAACTGTTTCTGAATTCTCTGTAGATGATAAGCGGCTATAGCTAGTGAGGGATTTTTATGGATTTTATTGCTTCTTGGTTAATTACGGAAATCGCTCTGCTCCATCTTCTCGACTCCTTCACCTTCTGAGAACAGATCAACGTTTTGTTTAAGCTGGAGCGAACTTAGAAATTTTCCTTGGGAAATCGTTAGTTTTTTCTTTCTATGTATCTAGCTAGGCTCTATATTCGGAGGTCACTTCGCCTCAGTTAAGTTATTGACTGCTTCTTCTTGTCCTTTTGTCGAGATCTGCAGAACAAAGGGGTCGTCAAGGTTTTGGGTGATTAGGACTCTAAACAGAGAGAGAGAGACGCGTACAGTTGCTGACGCATCGGCTCCAGGAAGCAAGCGATGGAGGTATATGGCCAATCCATGGTTGCAGGCCCTACCAATGTTATTTTCCTATCGAGTATTCTTGGCCGTGATGAGGCAATTCCTTTTCATAAATGTGATTGGAGATGTGAAAATGAGCATGTTTGCGGAAACATGTATCGCTGCAAATTAACCGGGATCACGCACATCTGTGACAAAAACTGTAACCAGAGAATTTTGTACGATAACCATAGCTCTCTTTGCAGAGTGAGCGGCCACGTTTTCCCTCTTACTTCATCAGAGGAGCAGGCAGTGAGAGGAACCCGGAGGAAGGTTGAAGTGGAGAATTCCTCCCTTGATAGCTGTGCTTTTAAGCGTAGGCGTGATGCTGAGCTTCACCCTTCTCCTTTTGAGAGGTCTTTCTCGGCAATTGCCCCAATCTGCAGTCAAATTGGAGATGGCATGGATATGAGCTAAATGGTTGAGGCGTTCCGGAGTCCTTTTCTTCTTCCTCCTTTTCCATTTTCTTCTTTGTTTTTTTCTTTTTTAACCTTTCAAATGTTCTCCATGGACAGACATAGAGAACAGGACTCTTGCTATGGAGACTTCAAATTGGGACTGCAGTGTTCCGCTGTCTGTAGGAACAGCTTATGATAAATACTTAAAGACATTTTATATAGAATTGAGCCCCTGTAACTTGCGGATTACTTGAAAATTCAGATGTGCTCTAATCGTCAGTTAAGAATAGGTTCCTCAAGTTGTATTTCAGTTGCCTTCTAACTGTTAAACTTCAAGTATGTTGTCTCGAGGCCTACTGTAGGGCCTTAATGAGACACCGAGTCCCTACTAAATTCAAATAATTTAGTTCCATCTGTTGTGATTTTTGTATTATGACTGATGTCTGATTTCTGCTTGTTTGTTGTTCCTAATCCTTCTTTTAGCGTAATGTACTTTGATTATGATGTGCCCATTCTTTTGTTAGGAAAGATAACTTGCACCTTGTACTCTTGTGGTGACAAGTTTAGCTTTCTGTTGTGTTATTTACTGGTGACATTGTCTCCTTATCTAGCCTCAATACCTTTTGTATTGCAATCGCATATTTGTAGACATAGCATGATTTTGTTAATGATTTAAGGTTGGATGATCCAAAGCTATTCGACTAAAAAAAAAATAAAAACCTGTGTTCATTGATAGGAGTGCAGTGGCTCTCTTGCTAGTTAAAGCAAAGGGGTATCGGTTTTTATCTGGTAGCGATCTTTCTAAATACTTCTCTCACTGGTTTACTTATCTTAGTTTAGATGCAGGTTGATGGAGAGAAAGGTCTTGTTGTTTCTGCTCAGATCCCACCCTGTACTCCTTTGGTAAAAATGATGTTTACCTTGATTTGGTAGGGGTTGGTATCTGCATGTATTGCTGAAGATCTTGTTAATTTTGCAGGAGGCCTAAAAGATCCAGAAGGCCCGAGAAAATATGTTACTGCAATTATAAATATGATTATTATTATTGTTGTTGCTATTTATTTATTTACTTGCTTTGTGTTGTTATCATCTGAAATAGAGTTTCCCGACTTTTTTCTCATCTTATCTTTTATCTTTTCTCTCTCCTTGCAGCAGCTCTTAGTTTATTCAGTTGTAGCTTGCAGTGGGGGATCCCAGAAGCAGTATCTGCCATGTCTTTTCTCTCCCTTGATTGGATCTAATGTGACTGTACTATAGGAGGAGATTCCAGAGAATTATCTGTTACCAATGTAGGTGGGGTAACTCTGCTGCTGTAATTGTAAATCAGATCATCTGTGGATGAGAATGAGGAATCTTGATTGATGATGTTCTATCACCGCCAGCCAGCTAGCCGTCTCCACAAGGCAGGTTCTGCCTCCCTGTTTCAGGGATGTTATGCAGGAATGAAACTGAGATCCAATTGTAGAAATTTTAACTTTGCGAATTGTAATTTCAGCTTCTACATAAAGAGAGTACAATGTCAATATCTGTACGGACTTTTTATCCAAGCCATAGTTCTCCATCCCCCCAAGTATCAGAAAAGAGAAATCTCTATCATCTAAACAGCCTTCTCTGTAGCCAATCACGTTATTACTTTTTTGCTCTTGTGGTCTCTCTGTAAATGTGAGAATTTTGGGAGCATGGGTGTGGCCGTCGGATCGGGGTTGGGGTCTTCTGTCGTTGTGCAGGGCAGATCCAAGGGCTGGGAGCCATATTTAAGGAATAACACCAATTGTCAAGGGATAAGACTTCTTTTTATTATAGCAACATCGTCTGGTGCTCCAGTTTCAAGGAAAGAACTACCAATTGTCAAAGGATTAAGATTTATTTTATTATAGCAGCACAGAAGGCGGATCTTGGCGTAATTGTAAGGTTACTCCATTACAATTTTATGTTGAGCTGGTAATTGTAAGAACTTTTTTTATCATAGCAACATCGTCTCATGCTTTCTTTTTTCTTTTCTCTTT